>NW_009913403.1:0-33234 GCF_000696875.1 Nestor notabilis | reverse complement strand
CACGATACCATAGTAGTGGGGCAGGATCGCCTCCTTTGACCGGCTGGTCATGCTTCTTTTGATGCAGCCCAGGATATGATTGGCTTTCTGGGTTGCAAGCGCACACTGAAGCCGGCTCATGTTAAGCTTCTCATCAACCACCACCCGAAGTCTTTCTCCGCAGGGCTGCTCTGAATCTCTTCTCTGCCCAGCCTGTAGCTGTGCCTGGGGTTGTGCCGACCCAGGTGTAGGACCTTGCACTTGGCTTGGTTAAACTTCATGAGGTTGGCATCGGCTCACCTTCCACAGCATGTCAAGGTCCCTCTGGATGGCATCCCTTCCTTCCAGCATATCAACCGAGACACACAGCTTGGTGTTGTTGGCAAACTTGCTGAGGGCGCACTCAATCCCACTCTCCATGTCACCAACAAAGACATAGAACAAGACAGATCCCAACACCCATCCCTGAGGGACACCACTTGTTACTGTTTCCAACTGGACATTGAGCCGTTTACTGCAACTCTTTGTGTGAGGCCATCCAGCCATTTTTTAATCCACTGCGTGGTCCATCCATCAAATTGATGTCTCTCCAATTTAGAGACAAGGATGCTGTGTGGGACAGTGTCGAACACTTTGCATATTCATATTATGTAGAACATACAATGCTAAACTGAGAGGGGAAATAGATCAAAAGATATCTTAAAGGAGAATAAAGTAACTCTGAGGAATGAACTCAGCCATGTATAAGGCACAATGTATAAAGTACCAAGAAATCCAGTGTTTGAGTCAATAAGTATTAAACCACAATAAATATGAAGCTTAGAGTCAGGCTTTGGATTCATTCCTTGAGAAGAGGAAGATTTTGTTACACTGTTTGGGAATACATAAACTTATAAAACCATAATGCATTACCCCAATCGCAGGAATATAAACATACAAAACGTAAAAATGTAAGTGAGTGAGAAACTAAAGGAGGGGAAGAAAGGACTCTCAGCTGATTTTGTATTCAAATATATTTGGATAGCTTCCACTAAGGATGAGAGAAATACACATACCTGAGGAAATATTTTAGATCAGTACCAGGTTTTCTGAGAATTGACATTTAGAGGAAATAAGGATATATTGCAGTACTGAGAAAAATGTATATATACAAAGTGAAAATGAATATCAGGTATGCAGGAGTAACAAATATAGACTGATACTGAATTAGAAAAAGAGAAAACAAGTTTACCTGAACAGAGCACTTTCTTAGGTCAGAGAAAAGAAAAGACTGGGCTAGGCAAAATGGAAATCTCATTACACTGTAAAATATAGGAGGAAATACAAGACACTGTATCTTTCAATGAGACATATTTATACAAAAACCTCTTTCTTAGATAAATTCATTGACTTCAGAGAAGTTACAGCAGACTAAAATCTTGCATGCATCTATTTCAACAGAATGGATTTCATTTTACATAGAATATTATAGGAGACAACATTTAACATTCTAATAATAGTTCATACCCTACTTCATTGTTGCCTTCAACAGCAGTGGATTCAACATGATAAGGAAATAGAGATTCTTAATTTCTTTAAGAATATGTAAATCTTTGTTCTCTGATGTATTTGGAGATATCAGGATGGAACCCTATTTGCATTTATAATTTTCACTGAGATATGACACTACTTCTAGCCAAAATCTTACATTGTTTTTTAATTTGTTTTCTTTCTGTTTGTCTTTAAATTATACTCAGAATAAATTAATTCCATTCTTCTACATCTTCTGTTGTCCTTTGGGAAAAAATAACTTCAGGGAAAGTAAATTCTCAAGACCTTGAAAATAAATGGAAATATCAATATACCTCAGTAGTGTCAATGAAGAATTCTGATTTCACAAAAAATGTACTCCTAGGTTTCCAGCTTATAGACATTAATGAAGTATATGAGGGTCAGGAATTCTTCAGTTTGCAGGAGTAAATGCATGGATTTAGTGCAAAATTTTAAAACCAAGACATCTTAAATGTATTACTTCAGTCTAAAGTAAAATAGTAATTCTTAATAAGAAATATCAGACAAGAAAAATCAATGGTAATTTATATTAATTTGCCCAAATGAATACTCCGGACTCTAAATTCCAGGAACTGGGAAGCAGTCCTAAAGAAGTAAGAGACTCTGGGGAAAAAAATGTCAATTCTCAGACGAATCTGAAGTTAATGTTCTACTCTGACACTTCTGAAGACTTAGGAGAATCCACTATATACTTGTATTTATATTATATGTGTAAGCAAGCATCTTGACTCCAAACGAGGAAATTAGCATTCTGGAACAATTGTAATTGTGGGAATGCAGGCATAAACAGCGCCACATGGGAAAAGAAAAAAAAAGTCATATTTATATCAACATGAGCTATTGCTTTGTCTTGTGGCAAAACATCCAGCACGGGGTTCTCTATACTTGTCCCTTAAATCCTCAACATTTTTTTTTAAAGCACCACATAATGTACATGAACATGAAATACAGTCTAAATTTCAGACTACTGTACTTGATAGTCTTATTTAGTTATCCTACTGTTCCCTGCAATGTGGTTGTACAGTCTGGTTCAGGAGATGAGAATATATTTCATATTAGAATAGCTAGCTGATGTCAAGTAATCTTCTGAAATCATACAGTTTAAGTTACTCTGTAGATTTTAATTTTGATAGCTGTGCCATTGCTATCTTCAATGGAGTAATTTTTTCTGGAAAATAAATACTTGTTTGTAATCCTACAGCTGTGCATCACAACAGTTAAGCAACAAAGCATAGCAGCTTCAACATACCTTTTTATTTTAGTGGTAAAAAAAAGTGTTTTGGATCAAGAATGTTTAAGAAACATTTATCAAAGGACAAATATGTGAAATATGTGCCCATGACCCTCTGACAGTTCGTTGCAGTCACTGTTGTTGCCATAATTCAGATTCTTTTACTATTTCTTATTTACCTCTTTGTGTTTATTGAGACAAAAATAGATTAGTGTACGTGTGTAAGAGAAACCTAATCCAAAAGTTACAAAATAATTTGCCATTTTTTCCCCTCAATTTAAAACTTTCAGTGAACCCTGCCATCTCTCCAACCCCTTAAATAACACTGCACATATGTGCTCTTTTTGCTAATATTAACTTTCAGCTCTGCTGCTCATATGAGGTAATTAGCAATAGCATACATCTGCTGTTCTTATAAGCAGCCATTTGTCACCTTCTGATGCCAGGACCAAAAGGATTATAACACTGATGTTTCTGATTAACTTGCATTTTCAAAAGCTTTTATGTGTCTAAGACATGTAAATGCACTTCAAAAGAGGCCTACATAAAAATAAATAAAATCAAAACACCTAATGAACCTCTGCTGGTGCTATTTTAACATTGAAGATGCACTGGGAAATGGGATAGATCATTTGTAATATTTTTCAATTCTAATAGAAAATCTAAACTAAGAAAACTATTAAAGTACAAGCAACTGTTGAGCTGAAGCAGTTCGCCAAATGATGCAAGGAAATGTCTAGACAGTTTTTATGTTCTAGAAGCAAAAGTAATGTGCTCTTGGTAGTATACCATAATCTTAGTTAGTCCAAACTGAAAAGAATAGAATAAAGCCTTTCTCCTTCTTAGTAGCTGGTGCAGTGCTGTGTTTTTGACTTTCAGTCTGGGAACAATGCTGATAACACCGATGTTTTTAGTTGTTGCTCAGTAATGTTTACTCTGACCAAGGACTTTCTCAGCCTCATGCTTTGCCAGAGAGGAGGGGAAGCCGGGAGGAAGCAGAGACAGGACACCTGACCAAAACTGGCCAAAGGGGTATTCCATACCACAGCACGTCATGCCCAGTATAGAAACTGGGGGGAGTTACCCGGAAGGCCCAGATCGCTGCTCGGGTCAGGCTGGGTATCGGTCGGCAGGTGGTGAGCGGTTGTGTCCTCTTCCCTTGTTATTTCTCTTATCATTATTATTGTTGGTGGTAGCACTAGTGATTTTGTATTATACCTTAGTTACTGGACTGCTTTTATCTCAACCCATGGGAGTTGCATTCCTCTGATTCTCCTTCCCATCCCTCCTGGAGGTGGGGAGGAAGAAGTGGGGCGAGTGAGCGAGCGGCTGCGTGGTTCCAAGTTACTGGCTGAGCTTAAACCATGACACATGCTATCTGTCTGTGGTGATCTGCAAATATTGGCAAATATTTCCTTTGAAACTGAAAAGCTGATAAAAAGAAACATTTGGCAGTGGATAGCTATCATGGGTTTTTTCTTATAGGTGAATGACTTCTTTTCCTTAGGGTGATGCAAAAAGCATATTCTTAGAAGTTTTGTAATTTCTCATATATTTTCTTATTGCAACATTAATTCTGGTTATAAAACTAAGTATACTAGTTGTTATTTCAACAATATAAGCAGAATCATCGAATAATATTTCAAAGAAGTTTTCCCAAAGTATTTAAAATATTTTTTTCTTTCTTACTTTTTCAAGTCATCCCTCCATTTTTCTGTGATAACAACCATGTCATAGCTTTCTGGCTGCAAGGTGGCTTCCAGCTCCTCCTGTTTCTGGCCCATGCTGCATCCACTTAGTCAAAACAGTTCTTCCTGGGATTCACTGTAACTATTATTTTCCTTATAAATATCAAAACCATTCCTAAATCTGCAAACAACGCATAATGAGACAGATCTGAGATGGCATCAAGTTTTGCAAGGTCTGTTAGGTCTGCAAGGTGCAAGGTCTGCACTTGGGAGTGCAAGTAATTGTGATACAGCTCTCTCTGGGTGAGCAACAGGTTCTTACCCAGGCATTCTTGAATTGCTGCTTCACACGTTGCTCAAGGAAGCTGTGAATGCTCCATCCCTGGCAGTGTTCAAGGCCAGGATGGACAGGGCCTAAGGCAACATGGCCTAGGGGGACATGTCCCTGCCGATGGCAGGGGGGGTTGAAACTAGATGATCTTAAGGTTCTTTCCAACTCTAACCATTCTATAATTCTGTGATTCCGTGATTCACATGTTCATTAATTCTTTACTGGTTTCAACTTCAGATGTCTTTGCTTCTCTAATGAGGTAATCTTGTTTCATTTTTCCTCCTGAAAAGTGTTTCATCTGTTGATGGGCTTTTTAGTCAGAATATGCATTAAGCTCCCCTGTAGGACTAAAAGAAGAAGAAAGATTCCAATACAATTCATATAAAAATATTTCACCTCTCATCCAGATCAGTGTGGCCTGCTAGTATTCACCTGATGGACCATGTTTCCCAGCCCCAAGGTACAGAGTTGCTCTCTCAGATAACAACAGTCCTTATTACTGCTGTTACAGGTGTCAACAGCTTTCAACATTCTCAACTTAAACCACACTTTAATTGTCTTCATTTGGCAGCTTTATGACACATTCATTTAGAAATTACTTTAAAATAATTCAGAAGTATTTTTCTTACCTAAAACTAATTTTTTTTTGTTGATTGGGATAAAAGTATCAACAAAGATGCTCTTCTGGAAAGAGTAAACAAATGATTTCATAGAATAAAAATATTATCTTTACACTGAAACGCACAGCTTTGCTTTACTTACCCTGGCTATTTGGGATGCCCTGCACAGTTTGCTTCTGACCAGGTATGTTGTAAGTTTTTCACATTCCCTAACAAAAATCCTTACAACTCAACCCAATCCAACACCCTTCTCCCCTCAACTCTACTCAAAGCTTAGGACCCCACACTGACACAAGTCTTTTATAACCCTACAGTAACAAGACTTCTAATGTCCATCATTCTTTTACTACATTTCCCAAAATGCCTTTAACTTGTAGTCTGGCTTTAAAGAGTCAATATTCATGCAGTTAAAAAAAAATAAAAATAAAAAAACAAATTAGAGAGAGAGGGAACTATTTATGCCTTCAGTTTTGCAGGACCTTCCTCACAGCACCACCACTTTGGAGATATATTATGGAATGCATGTCTGATTCATCAGTTTAATTTGAAAAGTGTTTTGGGATTTTTGATACTTTAATCCATCAGTTCTATATTGTTAATAGCAATGAATGCTATTTCTAATACCAGGTGAATAAAGAAAGGTGAGTATCCTTTCTTTTTTACTCTGATATGCTCTTCACTCATGCTTGTCAATCACCCATCCATCCATTCATTCTGTTTTCTGACATCTGTTTTTCCCAACACTCACAAGTGGTCTTTAGCCCCAAACAAATATCTGCATGTTATTTCTATCAATTAATTCTGCTCCTGAAACTCTATATTATTCCAATCTTCCAGTTTTTATATTAATTTTCTTCCTTTAAACTCATCTAGAGAATTACATTAACAAGTTTCCAAGTGTATGTGGATTTTACTTTAACTTGCTAAAGTTAATCAGAATCCAACTTATCCTGCTGCTTAAAACTATTCTTTCAAAAATGCAAAGTTTGAAACAAACAGAGTTTGATACTCCTTTTTTTTAAGGTTGCAGCATTGTAACAACATGTTTTCATCTTGTCATCTTGTTTCAAATTAATCACTTGGTAATAAAATAAACTGGAACTTCCTAGAAATCAAAGTAGGCAAAATTACACCTGAAGTTATGGGAATATACCTTGATTAATAAAAAGGAAATTTCTTGCTGTAGGTGGCAGATATAACTGATCCTAAAAGGTTTCTTGTCCACACCGGTAAATAAGATGCCACTAAAACTGTTTGGAAAATTCTCTATGACTTCTTGTTGCTGTTGCTGATTTACTGAAATCTGAATATTTTATGAAAATTCCCCTCTGAGTTCAGAAAGAAAGATTTGTTAGGACTGTTTTCTTAAAATGGCAGAGAAAATGCTTTGTAAGCTCTGGAAAAGCCATGAACAATACCAGCCTGGGAAATAGTTTAAGCTTAATAGCTTGTCGTCCCTTTGAAACAGGTATTTTACATTGCCAGGGAGTAATCTCATTATGGGTCTGCAGAATCAGACTCCTACACTTTTCTGTCCTTTGGAGTTTTCTGTCATTTCCATGAAGTATCTCTTGAGCCAGAAGAACAAGACAGGTAGTGTAGCTTGGTGGACAGGTAGAAGACAGATAGTCTGGGTCACTTGATTAGGATGTGAGAGTTCACTACATCAGTGAGTACTCATTTATTAAAAAAGAAAGACTCTGACAGGAGACATTCAGAGAAAACTTAGATCAGGTGTCAAATAAGAAGGACTTATCTATGATGTATAGTTGGTAAAATCAAGATTTTTGCCTGTAAAGTAAATGTGTAACCCCTCTACTTTCAGGGGCCATGCATAATCTGGTAGCTGAATCCCTCAAATAGCAGGCCCTTTTGATTTTGAGATTAATTTCTTTGAGGGAAAGCAACTATTTCTGCACTTTAATTGCCACATACAAGCTAAAGCCAAATCCCGAACACAATATTAATGTAAGGCACTGATTCTCGTTGTCACTCTTCTTTGTGTATGTCTTCCCTTTCCCTTCTTATTTCATCTCTCCTTTTTTTATCTTCTCTCGTACTTAATAAGGCTTAGCCAGGCAAGATTTCAACTCTTGCTGTGAATCTGTGACCATAATGACAGCTAAAAGCAATCTAAAAATAAAGACCCTCAACTCCCCCTCCCTCAAACATTATGCTTGTTCAAGTTCGCAGGTCTTTGACAGGCTAAAAAAGCTATACAGCTCTAGTTTTTTTCCTTTTTTTAATTTTCTTTTTTTTTTTTTTAACAAGAAGCTGCAAGTGAAGGAAGCATCATGAAAAGTATATTTCTTCTCCCTTTTGAGTAATTTCTGTTTTCAGGGAACTAGGACTGAAAAAGCAATGACTGTTTTGATGTCCAACAAATTTATGTTTTTTTCTTTTAGAAGGACAGCTATTATACTTTAATACTATGAGAAAGACTATGAAATTGATGCTTCTTTTCTACACCCTTATAGAAATATAGTAAAAAAAAGAGTTAAATATGTATCTTAATATTTAACTTGCAAATGATTTTTTTCTTGTGTTACAAAAGATAGAGGGGATTATATATAATGTAATTTCTACCCATGTAAATCAATGCTTGCAAACTGATGTCTGCATTGAGGAACTTAAATGGAAAAACACTGATTCTTTTGTAAAAGACATTTAACAAACGAACAAAAAAAAACTAACACAAAATAGAAGAAAAAAGAACCAAGCTAGTTTTTCAACTACTGCTAATTGCTGGCCAATACTAGACTATTTAGTTCATCAGTTTGCCAATCATGTTTTTTAGGTCTTAATATAAAAGATTTAAAAATAAATAAATAAATTTAGTGCACTGAAACCATCTGTAATAGTTCATTAGTTATATATGGTGAACTTAGCATGAGGCTTGTCCCAAAACTTTCCATCTTTGCATCCTCATGTGATAGAGATGATTTTTATTTTCTATAGAAAAATTGGTGTATGTTAAGACCTTTAAAAATAACAATTAAAAGCTGTGGATTAAACAACTTTACTAAGTTGTTGCAATGGTATATCAGAGGTAGATGAAATAAATACTATTTAATTTTCCATCTAAGGAGGAAAGTAGAGAAACAGGATATTCCCCTGGGCTCTTCCACTCCTACTACATAACTTTTTACTCACCTGGCTGGAAAATGGCAGACAAGATCCCCAGTTGTCCCTGCAAGTGTGGCGAGCTACAGAAAACACTGTAGAGTTTCATTACTATAACTGAAATTAGTATACTGGATGTCATAGGCATCAATCAGTTATACTCTGAGGCTTAAGATGGCTAAACACAGCAGAAGAATACTCATGAAGAATCTTCTCTTATTAAACTGCTGAGAAAACAACCTTAATGTATTTCATCTACCATGTACCTGCACATTGCCCTGATGAAGTCATGGAATAGTACTCCTAGAAGTACATATGGGACCACTGATTCTGAATCACATCGAAATGGCTCTGCAAAATTGAATTCTTTCAGAGTGAGCATTCAGGCATGGCTTCAGGGCAGTCACCAAGGCTCCATTTTGTCGCAGATCTAAGCTAACTAGGTTGGGGATTGCTATTAGTGTAGCCATAGCAACACAGAGTTTAGCCTGTGCTCATCTCTCATCTGCAGCAGAGACATGCTAGCAGTCAGAGCACTTGCTAGTTAGTCTAAAGCTAGCTTGGGTATGCCTGTTTGATCTGAAGTGCCTGCACTAAACACCTACTCTGAGACTGCTAGCAGGCAGAGTATCCTACCTCGAAAATCTTTATGCATACTGGCTATCTGCTGGTGGATTGGACTTTCAGACCAGGAAGCATTAGAAAGAAAAATGTTTTAAAAACAAGCTGTTTCAGTTATGTGAAAGGTATCATAAGTGCTTTTCTAGAATTGGACTGCTCGAACATTGTATTACTATTACTGTTATTAGTTGCTTTTGGTATTATTGAATACTGAAGAGTTCTAACTTATTCTTGCTCTCTTCCAGATATACTTGCACACATATGTGCATAAATATCAATGCCCAAAGGAATATATAATTTGAAAGACATATCAGAAATTTTAGAATGTGACAAGGGCTTCCCGATGGTAATGTGTTTGTGGGTTTGAAGCTGTCAAATATTATACTACAAAAGAACTCATAATTATCCAAAAAAAAAAAAATGCAATAGTTGTGGGAAAGGTCTGTATGCAAGGAAACTGAAAAAGGAACACATTTTGTTATATAGTTGTTTCATCTACAAATTTAATGTCTCTGCTGTTTCCTGGATAATTAGTTAAAACTAAATAAAACATGATTTTGATGGAACTAATCACTTGTTTTCCTATTCTTTGTGCTTCTTCAGCCTATAGAATCCATTGGGGATGAAGTTTATAATTTAATTCAACTTAAATAAATTTTAAAGTAAGATTTTTGAGGCTGTTGCAAATTATTTCTTACTTTAATTTTATTACGCATCTGTTTCTCTGGATATGGTCAGCCCTTTTGCAGTGGATCATTTACTGACAAAGAATATTTAGCTCAAGGATAGATATTTGTGAAAATGTGCTATTTTACACAAGCTACATTTGAAAATATAGGAAATGTTTTGTGACCAATTAAATATTCTGTTTGACATTTTTGGAACAGATATTTTCTTTTTTGTTTGTTTGTTTTACTTGTAAAATATTAATATTAAGACTTGCCTGATTTTTTTTATTTGTTTCATCAACAAACAAGAGGACACAATTAGATTGTTTCTTATTTTCATTTATTTAGAAAAAACTTTTTTCTCATTTTTTCATTGGAATAAAAATTGAATATCTTAAAAATATGATGAAAATGAAATAATCTACAAAACTTTCCTCCACACTTAAATATTTTCATTTTATAGTGTCCTGGGTTCATCAGTAACAGTCATTTTTTCTCCTTCTTAGTAGCTGGTGCAGTGCTGTGGTTTTGACTTTCAGCCTGGGAAAAACGCTGATAACACCGATGTTTTTAGTTGTTGCTAAGTAATGTTTACTCTGACCAAGTACTTCTCTCAGTCTCACGATCTGCCAGGGAGGAGGGGCACAAGAAGCCGGGAGGAAGCAGAGACAGGACACCTGACCCAAACTGGCCAAAGGGGTATTCCATACCACAGCACATCATGCCCAGTATATAAACTGGGGGGAGTCATGCGGAAGGCCCAGATCGCTGCTCTGGCTGGGTATTGGTTGGCAGGTGCTGAGTAATTTCGTTCTCTCTCATTGTTATTTGCCTTATCATTATTATTGGTAGCAGTAGTGGTTTGTATTATACCTTAGTTACGAGAGTGTTCTTATCTCAGCCCGTGGCAGTTACATTCTTTTGATTCTCCTTCCTATCCCTCCAGGAGTCGGGGGAAGAAGAAGTGGGGAGTGAGAGAGCAGCTGCGTGGTTCTGAGTTACCGGCTGGGCTTAAACCACAACGTATAGAAAACAGTTAGTCTTGTCTATTAACATATCATTTAGTCTTTTGCTGAATCTATAGCAACAACCTTATTCTCATATCTATTAGCAAGATTAATTGTGAGAAGGCAGTATCAACTTTAAGCAGGAATATTCTTCTCATCTTTCCTTATTGCTTTTTAATTCTTATAAATGCAGAACCTTCTCCAAAAGGAATGGAAGCTTGCTTAATTAAGCTTGACTGTACTGCCAAGAAGAAACATTGACAAGCAGTTTTCAGAGATTTTTTAAAATGCATGGATAAACAGGTCAAGTTTTCAAGTTTTTCTACACGAACCTTTCATTGCAGAGGCTTCCAAATTAGACATAATTCTTGCAGGTGGTGATCCTGGAAGGTGTGGGTAAGAATAGTGAACCTGACAAATTCAACAGTTTCTATATATACTTAGACTTAGCTTACTGGAAGCAAAGCTAGAAAATCAAAACAGGGTCTTGCACTGCATTTCACTATTCAAGAAGGCTCTGCCTGTTTCTTTTTATCTTCCTGTCATCTTTCACAGGTACTGTAGGTTGTGGCTGAGGAATTAGGAGTCACACATCATGTGCAGCTAGGCAGATAGAAGATAGCTGTACATTCATGAAGTCGGGGTAATCCTTTCTGTCCAAAATAGAGATTGCTACTGGTGAGCTTCTCTGAACTTGTTTGCCCTTTTTATATACTGTGAGATGAGATTTTACTGGCTCAAAATCACATGTGGTCAAAGCCAAGAGGAGGGAGAAACGAAGGTGGAAGGAAGCAGTAGCCACAGTTTTATACAGGAGCTGCTGAGAGGCAAACTACTAACACCCACAAGCATGGTGGTGTCACTGGCCAGTAAGACCTGGCAGTACTAGCTGATGTTTTCCAGAACTCACAGTTGGTTACTTACAATTCTAATCAGTATTCAGTATTTCTTTTTCTTATTATACCTCTACAGCTTACCCTACTAATGATAATCTATTTCAAAGTTTGTACTACTCTGAGAAATAGCAGTCATTATTTCGAATGTTAAAACCTTGATTTTACTAAATGGCTTAGATGGCCATGAGATAGCTTGTTCTGAGAGAATCTACTCCTGCGTATATGTTTATATACAAAATGGCTCATATGGCCTTTCTATCATGGTCAGTATGTGTGAATATAACTGTGTATTTGATTTGTTGTGGGTGAAAGTAACTGGAAAAATACTGCTGAGATTAGGTTCAGGTCTTGGATTTTTTTGGTGATACAAGGAGCATATTCTTAGGCACAAGATTAACAAGCTTTTACATTTTCACTCTGTATGGACAGGCTTCTACCAACAACATGTTGTTGTAGGTTAAAGCCCATAGGTATAGCCCTAGCAATAGTGCAGGGAGTGCTAGGGTTAAAATAAACAAACAAACAAACAAATAAATAAATGGAACAAAATAAAAAGAGCTTTGAAGCTCAGGGATGATTGATCTGCATCTTTTCAAGTAATAAAAGTGGAAAAACATTTTTGAAACATTTTTATCATTCTCAACCTTTGAATCATCAATAATTTAATACATTATGTGCTAAAGAGAACACAAAGAATCTGATTGAAACATTTGAATACTATTTGGACTGCCTTAGCTAGTAAAATGGTCCATTAACCTCCTTGAAGTAATTGTGTAAACACAGTTCCAAAGGTACTTGTTAGAGCAATATCCAGAGAGAAACACAGGGAGATAAGTCTTTCCTCAATTTGTTTATTGGTCTTTCTTTTTTTTCTAAAAGCACATCTACAAAGCAAGGAGGAGACAGTGGCTTGCTGCTGTCAGACGCCTTGCAGAACTTGAAGGCTGAATTGTGTCTTAAAAGCAGTGGTTCTCAGCTTCATGCAGTTTGTAGTTGCATTCTAAGCAATATCTAGTTATAGTGACAAGATTCTATCAACTTCTACATGAAAATTTTGCAGATTCTAACCTTTATTGAAAAAGGAGGTTTATTTCTTACTTAATATGCTTTATATAAGCACTTTTTGCTTAATTTGCATGGTATTTATACATTTTTTCTTAGTCAGCTTGTGTCAGTTTATATGTTTCTTTGCAGGAACTATAGATTCTTCTTCCTTCTGAACCTTTTTGGTCATTTGCAAATTTGCTTACTATCACTCATGAGATTTTAGGTCAACATCAAACATATTTATTATGAAAAAAGTCAAAATATTAAGCAGGCAAGATTTTAAATATTGCTAATGAAGCAATCTTAGCTGACTCACATAGTCCCTCTACTTACATTAGATAAAATAATTTAAAACTGCCTAAAAAATACCTTTATCAATAAGCTACAGATTTCTTCTAGTTATCAGGTTAGATATCAGGTCAGTTTTTATGATTTATCAGATTGTGTTTGGGATGAGTAGGTCTGTATAACTGGTATATATTTAATGATTTTCCTGAGCAGTTTTCTCTGTGTAAGTTGAACAGTATTTTAAATGTAGAAGTTCTGTAGACAAGATGGTAAGCTATAACTAAAGAACCCACATCATTTATCCCGAGAAGCTGCACCCAAATGATGCTTGCCAGATGGATGAGACCATTTAGCTATTTCTGCACTTTTTAAGTTTATATATCTCTTATATGACAGCTTAAGACAACATTTCTTTTTTGTTCTTTCATTTTGTAAGTAATTTCATCTAAATAACTGTTCTGGAAGCTTTTTCTTCTAAAAAGGCTTTAGAAAATACTACAAAGATAATTACATTTTTGCACTAAATAGGATTAGACTGCATGGCTTTCCTTGTTGTGAAGCCATGAACATTTAAGGTTAGGTACCTGACAGGTAAAAAAAAATGGGATTCTTATTGTTTATT
The DNA here is from genome assembly GCF_000696875.1 of Nestor notabilis. Taxonomy (NCBI): domain Eukaryota; kingdom Metazoa; phylum Chordata; class Aves; order Psittaciformes; family Psittacidae; genus Nestor; species Nestor notabilis. The sequence goes on along the minus strand of NW_009913403.1, from coordinate 19,562 downwards.
TATCTGTATTGTCCTCTACAGTTATGCCTCCATTCTTTTATGGTCTTTGCATTTGACTAGTATTTAATTGTACTTGAAGACAGTGAATCACCCATCAGATATTAAGGTGAAAAGTATACTAAGTAGAAGGCAATATTTTATTCCAAAACTAATATCTTTATGACCAGGCAAAGGAAGCACATATGAATATTGTGCTAAGTTTTGATACTCATAATTGATGGAATTAATAAGGAAGAGAAAGCAAGTTAAAAGAATGAGAAAGGAAATTTTCACCTTTGAAAGAAGAATACCCTTTGTATCATTAAATTATAAAATTAAAGTCTCTGTTATGTTTGGAAACTATTCTCACCTGGACACCTGCAGATGATACTGATGAACTGTGCCAATAAAAAAAAATAGAGTAGATATACATTTATGGTACAAAAATGTTGTCCCAAAGCCTATGACATAAAGATTTCTTGTTTACTTCTGCCCCTGAAATTGGCAATGAGCCTTTTCTCTGACACAAGTTTAGAAAGCTGTTTTCATTGAGATTTGAAGGCAAATAAGTGTTGTGATTTATTAACTGAGAAAAGGAAGAGGGAAAAATCTTTGAACACTGTCCCAGAGTACAAGTTTTATTTTGTTTGTTCTAGCAGGTATTTATGCCCAAGTAAAATCATATGTCCTATACTAATCGTAAATATCAATACCTTGTACAGTGTCTCCTTCAGTATGAAATTTAGTTTTCCTAATCAAAACCCCATTCAAAGGAAAAATAAAAATTTCACAAAGTTAAAAAAGGACTCCCCCTTCCACCCTTGAAGCTGCCATGTATCTCTTCTACATATTGGGGAACAGAGCCCTTCACTCTTCTCTGATTTGTCTTGTTCTTTACACATTTAATTGACAAGAGGAAGAATTCCAGTAATTCTGGCCCCAGTAAATAGGCAGTGTTGGGAAGTCAGTTTTAATCCTTAGAAAATGGGGCTGAATCCCATACCAATAACCATGTAGAATAAGCCATCACACAGTATCATTTTTTTGTTCTAAGAGACTGCATTTCATCTTCAAATTAATAAGAATTATGCACAGAAGCTCTCCTTGTCCAAACCAATTTCCTCTTGCAGTTTTCTTTTCTGTTCAAATCCCTAGCCAGCAGTCATGCAGAGATAAAAACTCTTGAAGCTGCTCTGCTTTTTAAATCCAGTGGCACAGGCAGCACTTCACAGAGAGCTTGTATAGCACACATGCACAAAAGTGACTTCCTGATTGGATTGACACATTCTGCCCTGTAAATCAGCACAGAGACTTAGTGATCACAGAACATCATCCCTCTAGGAAAAAATTACTTTTATTTGGATTTGTGTAAACTTTCAGAAATAAAACATACTGGAAAAATCTGCTTTTTTATCTTTCTCATGTTCCTCTCTTCCCTCCAAAGAAGTAAGAGTGTAAACTTTTTTCCAGCTGATATATATACATATATTTTATTTTTTTTTTTTCCCCTTGGAAAACTTGCACCATATTTGCTTTAGTTTCTGTCTGTAAGTCTGAATGAACTCTCATCTTCCGATTCCAAAGACAGGTATTACTTGTTTCTGTAACAGTAGGGACAAGACAAGGAGTCATTGGCCTGGTAGGCCTCTTGTTTACAATTCTTCATGCCTCTGTGTCTGAGAATCTGATGTAAAATGACATGCTGATTTTGGTAAAATATCCATGGACATCAAATATTACTACAAAGAAGGGAGAATTTCATGGAAGTTATAGATTCACATAACATGTTATTATGGAAATTGCTCATTGTTTAAGTTTGTGAACACTTCTGTAGAAGTGTAATGATATACAGTGTTATACAGTAATCTATTGTTTTGTTTAGGTTTTTTCCTTTGCATTTTTTAACAATTTGCTGCTTTATGTAAGATCCTATACTGTCTTCTCTTTTATAATTCCAGACTGTTAACATCACTTGCCATTAACACAAGTTTAAAAAAATCGATTAATGTTATGCAAGTATAATTCTGGCAACGTTTATTTATTATCCCACCTCTTTATTGCAGTCAAAATTCCATTGGTAGTAATGTTAGAATTTCTTATATTAGGACTGCTAGAGCTGATTGTCAATACTGTTCCTTGTATAAAAAAGCAGACACTCCTTACCAAAAATAATTCAGCTCACACAATATTTATCTGTATTTCCATGTCATGTTGACAAACACTGTTTTGCACAGGATAACATTCCCAGCTGAGTAGACTTGAAATGAAAAATCAGAAGACCTTCTATACCGCAAGAAGTAGCGATGGTCCAAATCAAGCTCTCCATAGAACTGGTAAGGTTAGGAAACCTAATCATTTTTAGCTATGTTTAAGTTAAAAAACATTACGCGGTATGATTGTGTGAGAAAAATAGGAACTGAGTCAACTGAGAAGAATTAATAAATCCTCAAAACAGCTTCTGCTTGCTCTTAAATTTAGTGAAAGCCTTCTTGAAAGCGAAGTGCATGTCAAGGATAGTTGTGACCATAGGTGCTACTAGGGCATAACATATATAGTTCCCTGAGGTATTTCAGACAAGGAAATTGATATAATTCTTATAATTTCTTTTAGTTACTTTACGCCATTAGACATTGATTTGGTTATCAGCTACTAAAGATAGATAAATTCATATGCAGATAGATAGAATATGAAGAGAACATTCTGCTGCCTGTATCCCTAGTAAACATCAGTGGCCTGAGAAGAGTCCACATTATTTTCTGTGAAGTAAGCTCATAGCTCCAGCTCATGCCATGAAATGGGAGCAGTTTAGATTATTGAAGCTGTTCACAGTTCAGTGCAATTTAGATGGGACTTTATTTAACAGGTTCCGTAATGGCATCTTCTGTCTCCAGGGCTTAGAATTTCAAAAATCTCTCTAGCTTGTCTCTATTTGTCTCTTTCCTGGTACTCATGTCAGTGTACTTACATTTTGCTTCTATAAAATGCTAACAGAAAACTATGCAAACTGCATGAAAAGAAGTGAATACTTCAGTGCCAAGATATTAATATAAATTATCACTGAACTTGTCATAGCTGTTTTTAGGTTTCTCATTTCATTTTTTTTGATGAGGTGAGGAAGTAAATTGCATAACTGTCTTGTCTCACCTGATTATAAGCTCCACAGACCAACAAAACTGCAGGGCTCATGGAGGCAGCAGTTCGGGAACAGCTGTAGAGGGACCCACCTCCTGAGTATAAAAATGCATGTAGGACAGTGGAAGGAAACAATCTTTCCAGAAAATGTGAATGAGAAGGAAAATGTAAATACAAAACATCTTAGAAGAGGCTGGTAAGGATTGCCTGGGGCAACTGATAAGATATGCTGCTTTAAACTGGTGTCTTTCCTCCTACAACAGCAAACAAAGGCTGAGATTAGTGAAGGAACAAAGAAACTTTTAGATAAGACTGCTCTTGAGACATCTGACACTAGATGACTGATAAAAAAAATAAAAGCATTTTGATCCTATTAGCCACTTCCCCTCCACATCTTAAACATGGCTGAGAAGTTCAGACTTCTATCACAGAATCAGATCAAAGTTGTTGAGCAGCAGCAAAGTGCAGCTGCTGAAATGCCAAAGATGAAAACGGATCTTCTGGAGGCAATGAGGGGCACTTGGTAGATTTCACATGTGCAGTGATTTGAACAGGTAGGTACTCAAGGTCTCACTATAGAGAGGTGACACAATACTGCTGAGGTTGTGATGGTTAAGATAGCAAACCAGAACCTTTCAAGATGATCTTTGTGTGAGTTGCTATGTTTACTGGAAATTTGGGCCAGTGGCTCAGCACTGCTTTGAGCAAGAGGTCCCTGTGGAACACTAGGCATCACAGCCTGCTAAGGCCTCAGCAGGGAGCCAGGGGAGTCATTAACTCAATTCAAGGGAAAGGATGCTGTGTGCACACATGAGTGTGAAAAACATCCTATTTTATTTCTCTGCTATGCAGACTATCTGCACAAAAGAAACTGGTTGTCTCATTTGGAACTAGGGAAACGAATAAAGGCTAAAACCAAATCATTTGCCTTGGAGTGTACACAAGGTAAATGATACATCACCAGCATGGACAAGGTAGCTGTAGGTGAGTTTTAGGGTGTGGAGTCTTGTAAGGCCACGCGTACTTAGATAATCATGTTAGTGATACCATGCAAGGCCAGTATTGCTTGAGGAACAATATCAGAAGCACCGAAGTTGAGTATAGGTGTAGCAGTATTCGAACTAAAGAGGAAAAAACAATCAGGAGGTTGGTTTTTTGGGAGGAGTTTGGACATAGAAATGGAGGGGTGAAGGAGGCAAAAAGGTGAGTTCAGAAACTGAAGAAATGGGAAGTTAGATTTAAAAATCATATAAGACATAAAGGAGGATCAATCTTTAGCTAGTACAATTGTGGACACCTATGGCTGGGAATGGAGTTGTGGATCCAAGACCAGTAGGACATCAGAGGGAAAACCCTTTGAGCCACCCTCTCTATCAGGCTCATGCCCAAGCAACTTGGAGTGGAAGGGTGGAGTAAAGATTAATAGGTTTGACTCTCAACACTAAAAATTGTGGGGAGGAAGGTTGATGAGTTTGTAATTCAGTAGTTGCGATTCATAACTTTTAATAATAATTCTTAGATTTAAAATTGTATGTTACGATATGCAAAACCTGTAATTTAGCAATAATAATAATATGTTTGTTAGTTAAATAGGTTATTAATTTTAGAGTAGGCTTATTTGCTTCTCGATAGTGTGTTTCTGAATTGTTAAATACTTTTGTCTCTTAGATATTAGAAGATAAAAGATGTACCAGCCAGCACCAATTCAGGCATGAGGTAGATGTGTACATCTCTTGACAGTGTTGGGCGAGGAGCAACAGGATAAAAGATCTGTCCCAGAAATAATCAGGACATCAAGTTTATGAAATGACCTGGGATAACATATGTCAGCTTTTAAAGCACCGCCAAACAAGGCTATGCAAAGGGAAAAAGCAGTAAGCTGTATTCCCTTCTCCTTTATCACAGCAGGGCTTTTTTCAAGTTTTTGAAGGGCTGCTTACTTGTCATGGAGAAAAGTCTAGAGAAGACTCTTCAGAAGACATATAATTAGGATAGAGCAGGCAGTCATCTTCTGACAGTGAGGTGACAGACACACAGAATTGTGATCTGGCCTAGCAAACCTAATGATAGCCATGTGAAGCCAGTTGAAATTCTGAAAGCTTGAAAGGACAAAAAAAGACCTTTGCAACAACAGAAGTATGATAGTTTCTTTCCAGTATATCTGAAAATGAAAGAGGGTGCAGGCTCTTGAAGCACAAATATGCTTCAGGATACAGAGAAAAAGAAAGGATCTTTTAGATGCTGGTGATTCTTAAAAGAATGTATAGGGCAAGGATGCTAAGAAACTTGAGTACTGGAAAGTATTGGTTGTATGTAGAAGTTGTGTAATTCACTGAATCTGCCCTGTGAATTATAACGTCCTGTCATTCATAGAAAGATAGGTGAGTAAATATGCTGGAAAAGAAAGGTGGTAAAGGAAACTTCTCAAAATATATCCTCCCATGAATAAGAATTAAATCTGCTAATCATGGCCATACTTTTAGGGATCCTCTGGAAAAAAATCTTATTTGCAATCAACTGAATATCTACTTGTCAAGTAATAACTTCCCAGAGTACAGACTGAAAGTCAGGAGCTGAAAGTCAACATCAAGACTTGGCTCCACAGAAGAAACTGGTAAGTCACTTCTTACACGTGGAGAAAACTGTAGATGGAGGGAAGACATGCTAAAAAGATTAAAGCCTACTGGCTGCAGCATACTGTGCAATGTGGGAACATACTCCTGTATAGTCTGTGTGTGGAAAATTAAGTGCATTAGGAGCTCTTATACTCTTGCCAGAAAACTAGATGGCTTCTACACAGGAGTTCTCCCTACTGCTGCTTTCATGCACTGGTGCTGATTTTCAAAATCATGGAAAGCTGACAGAATTTCAAGAGATAAGAGACTGTCAACATAATTCTAACATTAGATTGGCAAAAAGGATGACCCAGAGCTCTGTAAATTGGCATCAGTAATAGAAGAATAATGAAAATTGTGCAAAATAACGGCAGTCTAAATTAAAGACTCTAACATAAAAGAATTAGAAGTAAAAATGTAATTTTAATGCCAGTCAACATGGTTTCAAGAATGTATGGTTTGCAGACAAATCCCTTTTCTGTTGAAAAAAATTGTAACTCTGGTTGCTATAGACGGTCATGTTGATGAATGCATTTGACTTAATATCACATTCCATTTTGATTTAAAAGCTTTCTTTGTATGAAATAATATAGTCTATACTCAGTCTATATTCAATAGTTCACAAATTAACTCATTGATAGGTACGAAAATGAAAGCTGTGAGTGGGGTGATATGAGTATGTCATAGCAGCTATGACGGCATAGCTGTTGTGTGATCAGGAAGTCATAAGAAATCCCTGCAATGTGAGCTGAGAGAAGCTTTGCTTATCCTATCATTCTTCCTTTGCTTGGGAGCTGCATTTATGTGTAGGTCCTTCTTTTGGTCCCTGCCAAAGTTGTGCTGCAATGTTTGTCATGTATCTTGTTGATACTTACCTTTTGACTTGACCTTTTGGCTTGACCTTATACCTGCCTCATCCTCATGGACATACCCAGCAATCACTGAGCTGTGGTTGACCCTGGTACCCATCACAGGGCCTGCTCTGCTCTTCATACTGGGATACACCACAGAACTACTTCCTGCATGTGTGAGGGCACTGCCATGCCATCCATATAGTCACCAGTGGTGCTCAGCTCTCTAAATCCTGCAGTGCAGCTGGTCCTGCTACTCCGTGACATGATGTGCAAATTGTTGCTGACCAGTTTCTTTAGAGATTTGCTCCTGACATGGTGCAGCTCTGGAGATTGAAGTTATTGTCTCCATTCTCTAAAATGGTGTAAGTTCTATTGTCTCCTTTGCTTATAAAAATGTATAGGTTGCATTTCTTGTAAACATTTCTTTCAATTCCACACCCTATCCAGAAGGCGAAAGAATGGGACTTGGTTTTTTGTTGTTTTTTTTTCCAGGATAGTTTTGTATCTGTGATCAAAATCTATAGCTGAACATGAAATTGCAGCCATGCTTACTACTGTTGTCTTTTATTGCAGCTGTAATTAAAGGAGTTTCTTGTAGGCTGATAGAAGGACAAAAAGGAAGGGATAAAGGGTTATATAATATCTAGACAAGAACAATATAAATGAAAAAACACATGAGCAAAAATAAAATAAAACAAGCCATAGGCAGTAAGCTGTTTTAATGTAATGGATACGATCTATGGGCTGTCATCACAGGGAACACCTAAGGAGGCACAGAGAAAAGCAAGCAACTTTTCTCTGAATAAGGAGGTTACTGATGTCCCTTGCTTTCCAAAGTACAGCTACGGAGGTGGTCTCTGGCAGTGTAATAATGGCTAAAGCTCCTGCTGGAGGCAAACTGTACTGCTTAATATTGTTACTTTGACTCATGTCTTTGGAGACACCAGTCAATGAAGATTACTTTGATACCACAAGCTCAGATTTATTGTACATTAATACACTAATGGTACTGTATCATCTTTTCATGTCTTCAAGCAGCACTGGGGAGCTAGAGCTATATAGAAATAAATTAGAAGTGAAATTTAGATGCAAAACTATCAGAAGGCAAAAACCTCCAAACAGAAGACAGACAAAGCTAGCTACAAACAATGGACTCAGCAGAGGACTCACCTACCTAACATTTAAAAGAATCTCAAAGGAGAGACATGGAGTTAAGACTGCCAGTTCTACTACTTGATGTACTTCAAGGAGATGTTAGGCGATCAAGGTGACAGACTCAGTGGGAGACACTGAATAGAACTTTACTTTATATTATTATTCATTTTTCTCTTCTCCAAAAAGAACATCAGCTTTACAGTATCAGAAAAATAAACTGAAAACAAAAAAATAATTATTTACGATACTGAGACATTTATCCAGAGTCTGGGAGCAAACTTTTACCTAAGTAATTTTATTGGTACTGCAGTGTATTTGGTGGGCTTTTATTAGTTGACAGGATAATGATCCCACTAGTGGAGAAATGGAGCTGCTAATTGCATGCTCTGTCCTGCACTCTGATGACCCTCACTTCAATAGCATTATGGAGGCTTCTAAATACAGGAATGACAGTATTTGTCATTAGTATAGGTATTATCTCTGTACTAAGAGGGTCCAAACCATGGGACCTAACCAAAACAAAACATAGTTAGTGTCTTACAAACTTACAAAGTCTTGTCAGTCAGTCCAGTCTAAAAATGATGTTACAATTGTATAAAGCAGTAGAGGTATAACCACAGAGTCATACGGCTACATGTGGGTGGCCACAGCTATGTACACCTCCAGTAGCTATTCAATGAAAAAACATTGCTCTAACAAAATGGCATGATGCTACTTGTACCTGAGCTACTAATTTAAACTGTTGGAAAGATATGGATTTAATGGATGGACCACCTGCTGAATACGGAATTGTGAGCGGTCAATGGCTCGATGTCCAGAAGGAGATCAGTGATAAATGGTGTCCCTTAGGGGTCCATTCTGGGACCAGTACTGTTCAACATCTTTGCAACATGGACAGTGGGATTGAGTGCACCCTCAGCAAGTTTGCCAATGACATCAAGCTCTGTTTTGCAATCAACACGCTGGAGGGAAGTGATCCCATCCAGAGGGACCTTGACACGCTGGAGAGGTGGGCCAATGCCAACCTTATGAAGTTCAACAAGGCCAAGTGTCCTGCACCTCGGTCAGGGCAATCCCAAGTAGAAAAAATAGCTGGACAGAGAATGGATTGAAAGCAGCCCTGAGGAGAAGGACTTGGTGTGTTGACTGATGAGAAGCTCTACATGTCTTGACAATGTGTGCTTGCAGCCCAGAAAGCTAACTGTATGGTGTGCTGCATCAAAAGGAGTGCAGCCAGTAGGTTGAGAGAGGTGATCCTGCCCCTCTGCTCCACTCTCGTGAGACCATCCTGGAGTACTGTGTGCAGGTCTGGGGCTCCCAACACAAGAGGGACCTGGACCTGCTTGAGTGAGTCCAGAGGAGGGCCTGAAGATGGTCAGAGAGTTGGAGCACCTCTCCTATGAAGACTGGCTGGGAGATTTCTGGGCATTCAGATTGGAGAAGAAAAGGCTCCAGGGAGACCTTATAGAATCATTCTAGTACTTGAAGGGTGCCTGCAAGAAGTTTGGAGAGGGACCTTTAACAAAGGCATGTACTGACATGAAAGTCTTTAAATTGAAAGAGGCTAGATTTAGATTAGATATTAAGAAGTTCTTTACTGTGAGGATGACTAGAACAGGTTGCCCCGAGAAGCTGCTGCTGCCCCATCCCTGGCAGCGTTCAAGGTCAGATTGAATGGGCCTTTGAGCAACCTGGTCTAGAGGAAGGTGTCCTTGGCAATAAGATTGGGACCAAATGATCTTTAAGGTCCTTTCCAGCCCAAACCATTCTATGGTTCTATAAACATATGATCAAACACAGACTGCATTTTGTTGTGCTTAATTGGTACTGCAGTTGTTTTCCAACTTTCAAAATTACCAGCAGTAATTTTGTCCCCCAAAGTCTCTCTGAATATACAAAATGCACAGGACTTGTTCTCACGTGGTTGCATATGACCCACAGCAAAGTGGACCCCAAATGCCGGTTAGGCAGTTGAACACTCCTGATCCATTTGTCCATAGCTGGAGTTGGTGCTACTGACATCACTAGTGACAGCAGCCTACAGGCAAAAGGAAATTTGAAAGTCCTATTATTTAGCACTTACTCAAAAGAAAATTTGTTCTGAATGAAGAATAAATAAATAAAGTGAACATTTCCTGAAGGAGAGGAAGGAAAACATAGTGTTTTAAAATTCCCTGATTTCAAACCCCAAGACAGAATGAAGACTCCCTTATCTGTGCTAGTGATCCTTATAACCTACTTTTGATACCTAGTTTTGATACATTAGTAATTTCTTTTGAAACAGAGGCTCTGCAACTGAGATTAGTTTATTATAATCCTCAGATAGGTAAAGCTTTCAAGATTTCAGTAGCAGCTCTAAAAGTATTATTCTAGTTTCTCAGCTATCATTTTGCTTTTCTTCATTCATCCTTTCAGTGCTGCTGTGCTTTAACTTTTGGGAAATATGAAGAGGTTCTGAGCCATTTGTCCATCAAGCCTAACAAGCTGAAGCTGTGAACCATCTCCATGGGTGCACTGTCTGTGTTAGAAGGTTATCAAGGGATAAGTAGAAGCCATCACCCCTGTGAAGAGACTCTGACTGCCAGGAGCAGGTCAGTGAAGAAAATATTGGCAATAAAAAAACCCAACAAACCCCCTGTAATGAAGTATGGTACTTTTTCTGCTGAACATCATTGTTCTAATAAGTTGAGTTTCTGCAAGGGTGGTATAGGAAGCAACAGGAAGGACTGTTATAAATCAGTGCTAAAGTTGTGCTAGTATGCTTAGAAGCCAGTGTGTTAAATCCACTATAGTCAATTTAAAAACTGTCTGTTGACTTAACTAGTATTCTTGTTGTGAAGTTGATATTTCAACTGCATTAATTTGGTTTTTGTTTTACAATAGATATCATGCAAATGGTATTTAAGGTAAGTCAGTTGGATGTTTACACTCTTCTTGCCCTTGAAAAAAAGTATTCTAAAGTGAAAGATAGAATTTGTAGTATTGTTTTAAGATAAGGCTAAACAATGAAAGACAGGTTTTAATATTTCTCAAGAAATATGCCACATGTTACACTATCATAGGATCTATAAACCTTAATACGGAAGTACAGTAATGTGATGTAACAGAGAGTGACAGGTAGAGGTCAGGTAGCACGCTGAACGTAAGTAAACTTCCCTAACGCTTGCCATCACAGATGTGAGAAAATTGATGTGTTCATTTATACCACATTAACATCTGTTGTCACAGTCCTTAACAAAAAACAAAGTCACTGTATGAAGCTGGGTGATTGTATCTGACAACTTCGAAAGTATTTGTCAGCTTTAGTCACTGTCCCATACACAGCATGAAATTTACAGAGCAGAAGTACCCCATGCTACTGATTCTGGTCCTGGTATTTATTGCAAGAAGCAGAAAAGCAGAGTTGGAGCAGCAGTGATCAAAGAAATAAAAAGGAGGACATATAAGGTATTTAAACCACCTGGAATCTGGGAGCCTGGAATTTTAATGGCACCATTCACTTTTTGATGTGTATGCTGGTGATCTTTAGGGTCACAGAGTTACCTGTCTTGTCTTCCTACTTATATTCTTAAGCCATGGGGTTTACAACTTTCATTTCAGGACCTGTTCTGCCCTGTACATGACTCATTTCTTGCTATTCTTAGAACAGCTCTAGTTAAAATACCCATTAGTTGACAAAGTTATAGATAACATGGACTTTCTGCACCAGTGGAATTGAAAACCATTTAGAGCTGGAATAGATGCTCATTTCACTCTAGCAGCAGACATGATAGGGCCCTCAGTTTTGGTTTCTGTACCCTTGCCAGGGTAGTCAGACCTTATCAGTGAGAGACGATAAAATGATGGAACAGGGAAAAAAAGGTGGGGGGAGGAGAAGGCAAAGAGAAGCAACTGACCTTGGCTAAACTGAACATATTGGTTTGACATGGTTTCTGAATACTGTTCAAAACACTTTGTTTTATCCACCCCAGCATGGCTGTCCCGTCAGAGCCCTTTGTGCAAAATTCGTGTTCATCCATTTAGAAACATTTCCAGACATTGACTCAGAAGTGTTGGCATTTACTATGTCTAAACAAATGGCGTGGTTGTGTGAAAGGTGAGAGGATGACGGTTTTCTTCTGCTGTAGGATACTTTGTGATGTGATAATGAGGTGCTCTTTTTGTAATAGGCCATAGTACCATTTAGGTATGAGGATTTCACACACCAGTAAATTTCAAAGAACTGTTTTCAGTATTCCAGGAAATTAAGTGATAGAACAAGACTTTTTACTCAGTGTGCATTCTCTGCTCCCACACTGTACACCTCTAATGCAATTTACCAGTGAATTAAGCATAAGGTGATTTATCCCACCAATCAAATATTTCATGTTAGTCAGTGGGGTGACTGCTTTTACAGCTTAGCTTTATAATGCCATTATAGTTGAGCACACTTCTGCCTTAGCAGTATGCTTAAGGGGGTCTGTCTTTGATATGTGTGTGTAGCTCTAATTATCTTCAAGGACCAAATTCTTCCTCAGTGCAAGCTCCCTGTTGTCAGTACACCTAAAGAAGGGTTCCTTGGCCCTTATGACTACGCTTTTGGTGTCAGCTTCTAAAGAAACAAAATGTGCCAAGGGGATGTAAATTTATACAACTCCTGCTCGCAGCATATATCTATGGAAAATGGGGGTGTGGATTAGCCCTTTTCTATTTTAGGATGTCATGCTCTAAAGTCAAAGTTTTGCCTTTTACATTAGTGTATGCATGCTATATTAGATTATATTGTATGACGTTATCAACAAGTGAACTGGCTTTTGATCTCCAGGTAACTTGGATTTCATTCAGGAAAAGCACAATTAACACAGAAGAGAAAGAACATTCAGTAACCATGACCTACTCTCACTGTTGTCACAGGCGAACGGGTTTTCTCGGTTTTTCTTTTTAAATTAGGTTTTACAGAATCAGTGATTACCTGTACTGCAGTTGATAATTTCCTCCAAATGACCCCATGATATTTTTAAGGGGAAGGAGTAGGACTGGATTTTTTTTATCTTTACAAATCTGCCCAGATTTATCTTCACAATAATTACAGGCTGCACCTAGGCAGTCCACAACTTTTTCTGATCTTTCATGAACCATTACATTGTTAGGTAAAGCTAATACATTTTGTAGACTGCTGTAATATTGGTGTGGTACTAAACATGACTTCAACACACTATTGACAATCAAGAAGGATGGAAAGTTTCCATGCTGTCCATGCTTCAGTCATTTTTTTAATCATTACTGCAGCCCTATCTCCCTTTATGTGTACTGTGGTTTACTCTGTCAAAGCAGTCTATAGTATAGTGGAATTGGATGAAAAATAACAGTGTGCTAGTCAAAAATTTCCTACAGATCACAACCTATCCAAAAGCATTTTAGAATATCAATTTCAGGGTAACATTTTGCTACCAAATCTTAAAGGACTAAAGAGCTTCCTTACAGATTCTGATATGACACAGTAAAAAAGAAGGTCACTTAATGTTTATGAAATCATTATTTATGTTTATGCAACTGTAAACAAATTATGGGTCCTGTAATTACTGGGTTTGTGAGTTAAAAAGAAAAAGCTACACCTTGCAAAAGGCTTTCTCCAATTTAGATACAGCTGTGAAGAGATCAGGGTCTCAGTCTAATGACTTATTAAGAATTAAAGAGGTGAGAGTTTGATCTGTGAGAAACATTAGCAGAGAGTATAGGAGACCAGATAAAATCTAAAGTGATTTTTTTTTTTTTTTTATTTCATTGTCCATGTTCTTTAGGAAGTCAGGATTGTTTATGATAGTATTTTCTATCAGCATTAAACTTAGGAGATAATTGATTAAAAATTGACAAATGCACATATTAAGTCTTTTTTTTTAAGTTGTAAGAGGAGGAAATTTACATTGGAAGCCATGCCATAGATACCATGAAACTCCACAGCACTGCTTTACAGGATCATTTAACACTATAAAAAGAACTTCTCACCAAAATGTAAAAATAATGCTAAAAAAGGACCTGTTAAATCAAAGATATTAGGAAGAAAAACTGATACGAAGAACAAAAGAAGTAGGAAAAGGGGTAGGAAAAAAGTGGTGAAGGAGAAATTAAAATATGAAGAGTGAAATGACGAAAAAGGAGGGAAGAATAGAAAATTTTAAAAGTGCAAGTAAAAGAACAAAAATAAAAGAGAGGAAAATGAAAGATTGAGGTACATGCAAAGAGAAAGTAGAAGATAGAGAGTTTTTCTTTCATGCATCCTTATAGAGTACGTGGGAAAAATGCTACATAGAGGCAGACTGGTCTTGCCCAGCTGCTATTTCCAAACATTTACTAATGAGTGCCCAGGAATGAGGGAATGGCTCTTTACCTCCCACTCTTACTAGGAAGCTAGCCAGAATGGCTAAAATTTATATAGGAGAGGAATATTCCTAGCAAGGTAAAAAGAATATGTACAAAACGGCTCGAAGTGTGCCAGAAAGACCATGGTCTGCATTATATTTGCACAGTGATGCACTGTTCTTACCCCGTAAGAGTAATGAGAGACTATAATTCACCCTGTTAGAGATAGACAATGGTCACAAGCTAGACTGGAAAAAAGGCTAATGGGAATTAAATACCGAACATCAAGAGTAAAGGAGAAACAGGAAAGGCAAAACATTAGGAACCAATACTTTTCAGTTACAGAAATTCAGATGAATCTGAGAATACTAAAATGTCAGACAGGAGAATAACTTGTTATGTTTTCCTTAAAAGGAAAAACTTATGTGAAACTATAAACTAGAAGCCTTGAAAAGCATTCTGATTGTGGGGCTTCTAAATATACATATAAACTGCACAACATAACTTCAAATGGCCTTGGAAATCAGTGAGGAATTGTACATTACCTTGTCATTTCTTTTATTTCCTCATTTTCCAGTTTCATGGATTTTAACAAGAGCATTAAATATAACGATAGCACAACAGGGCAGCATGGATATCAAAGTCTCTAAATCTCAGTCATCCCTCCATATGAACAATGTAATCTTAAAAGAAAAAAACAAAACAAAACAAAACATAAACCCATAAAACCACCACCACCTGAGTTAAATCTTTTAACTAGACAAAATATTGGTTTGTATTTCTCTGGCAAATGAATACCTTGGTTTTCCATATGCATTCTTCAACAGGAGTCAGTCTTACATCACTCCAGTGATTACTGGAGGGAGGGAAACTACCTTAATATGGGGCAAAAATGGCCTACCTGCTTTGATACTGTGTAAATGGAGAGGAGCATGCTCTGTTTTCTGAATAGTGAGCATGCTGCATTGCTTTGCATCCCTGCACGTGTTTTGTGTGATTTCAGTGGCAACTTCGGGTCACCAATTTGTAATCCCCAAATCTCTATATCCCTGGTTCTCCAGAGCTATGACAATGATATTTGTTTGTGAAGATTGCACATTAATCAAGACATGGCACCATTTGGAGGATCATAAGGCCATAGTAGCATTTAATCTAAAAAGTCTCCTTTGCTAGTAGCAATTTGGGAAGTTTGCCATGTAAAATCATGGATATATATGTCTGGAGATGGCATTTGCATTGGGATGAATACTAGCTTTCCTGGCTGCTCGAAGACAGAATTGGAATGTAAAAACATAGCCTAGAGGTGCAGGTGCTCAGGGCTGGTTGGAGAATCTGGAGAAATCTAAAACATCCTAATTCCAGCTGAACTTGGTGGGAGTTTCGAGTATTCTCAAGATGTTGAGCAAACACACCAAGTGTTCATTTCTCACTTTAGTTTTCTTGAACAGGCTAATTGTCACATCAGCGGTTTTGGGTCACATTCTTCTATTTCCCCTTTTTTCCATGCCGGCACAGATATTTACTTCCTGTAACCTCAACATTAGTTTAGTTTTATTAAAACTATTTCATCTAAAATCAGAGACCTTCCATGGAAGTTATAATTCTTGCTATAATGAAATTACTTCCAGTGACATTTTACCTGAAAAGGGATTTGACTTTAAGAGGATTGCATGATAATCAAGAGAAAATATCATCTCCCTAGATTAGCTTTGTCTTATGAATGCTAAAACTGACGGACTGTGGCATTTGAAAGTCAGGTACAGCCAACATTTAGATGACTTGTTGCTCTGTTTCCACTCTGAACCTATACATGATTTCAGACCTTTGGGTTTGTTTTTTTCTTTTTTTTTTTTTCTTTTTGTTTCATGTTGTTTTATTTTTTTTGTTTTGTGGGTTTTTTTTTTTGAGAAAATTGAGTCCAGTTTTTAATGAGCCTCTGTTGGAGATGGGTCCTGATTTCCTCTGAGAAATCCCAGACTGACTGAGTTCCTACAAGGTAAAATCCCAGTACAAGAAAGGTTGTTCGATTTGTTCTTGTTGTTGTCCACAGTGCTTGAGTGGTCTGTTAAGCCTTTTTTTCCTGAACAACATCTTCCCTAAGTTCATGCAGAGATGCCTATCTGAACTTGGGCCCAAGGGACAAGACAAGCAGCAAGTAAAGCATGCAAACATGTAGGAGTGCATCAAAGGGCAGATGAAAAACACCAACAGGCAAGGTTGGCTGCAAAACAGATAATGTGGAACAGTGACCAAACTACCACCTGTGTTGCCCATATCAGGCGGCAGCTTTAAGCACATCTGCCAGCTGTACATTAATATTGTAGAAAGGAGAAGTCTCCCAGCAGGGTCATATTCTTCCACATCATGCTGTGCTCTGAGGGGCCACATCAAACACAGTACGTACACCTTTATCTGCCCTGGTAGGCAGACAAGTGAACTGGCATTTTCTTGCTCAGTCACAGCAGGTGAATTGTGCACAGGGATGGGTTAATGAGAATGAGGATTTCAGATAACCTGTGAGCCCGTGCTAGGAAAGACTACTTGTGCCTCTCACGTTTGCAAAACCTGCTATTGGAGTCAATATGAGACCCCAGCTATGCAAAACGTAGTTTCTAAGAAATACCTGTGCACTTCACTGTCCTACAGAAGGCACTTCTATGATGGTCTCCTAAGATTATTTTGGCAATTTGACTGATGTTGCAGGCCCTGTCCTACTGTTGCAGGCTGCAACCATTTTTTCTTTGCCAAACAATGCTAGATAGTGCTGTAGCTGCATTGAAGGATCAGGAGGATTTGCAAACATTGTAAAAATTTACTCAGAAAGCAGAAAATTTCTGAATAAAACACAGATAGCACTAGCACATGCTCTTTTCATTTTAAGAAATGAGAGGGCTGGTCGTGTGAAAGGGCAGGTAGAAAGGGTGCTGAAGCTCTGCCAGCTTGACCAGGGAGCAGTGGTATCCACCCAGCAGAAAGTCATGCCCTTCCGAATCTCTGCACCCACCATGGCTAATGCAGATACCTAGACAGACCTCTGGTGGGAACATGCTGCCATTCCCGTGCCTGGCTGCAGGATGTGCCTACCTGTTATGCCAGTACAGACAGCAGCAGTGAGCTGAGGGGGCTGAGGAGTATCGGGGGTGTGAGAGCAAGATTGACTAATGGAATTGTACCTTACCTTCCCCAAGACAGGCCCAAGAGGCAGACAGGATGCTTGATACAAAAGATTACCTGTTCTCTCTGCCTGACTGAACACAGTGACTCAAGCGATAGGGGGCAATGGTGACAAGTTCCAGCCTTGCACAGCAGGCATATATCCTCTGTGGCTGCCTCACCTTCCCAGGTGCCTTCACAAAGTGGATGGCTCTGCAAGTGGAACTGAATAGTGACAAGGAAAATGGTTCATCTAGCTTGGAGGCATTGCCAAGATCAAGTTGGTGTTAAAACTGCTTCCATAAAGAAAATAAGATGGGTCATTGTCATAGCAGACTCCCTTCTGAAGGGAACAGAAGGACCAATCTGCAGACGGGACCCACTCCCTAGAGAATTCTGCTGTCTTCCTGGGGCCCAGGTTAAACATATGAAGAGTAAGCCTCCTACCTCAGATTATCCATTATTGATTTTACAGGTGGGCAGCGATGAAGTTACAAGAAGTCCAAAGTCAATCAAGAGATACTTCAGGGCCTTGGGACAACTGGCTGAGGGACCAGGAACACAAATACTGTTCTCCATCGTTCAGTTGCAGGGAATGATGAGGGAAGAAACAGGAAGAGCCAGCAGAACAATATCTGGCTCTGAGCCTGATGTCACTGGCAGAATTTTGGGGCTTATATTTATACTACAGAGTATTTGTCAAGGTATGTGACTAGATTTCCAAACTGAGGTGCAAGCAAACTGGCTATTTATGCAGTTTTATGTGGTACTTCATCAACTGCACATACAACTATCCAGTTTTTCAGTCTTGTTTTTGAATTAATGTATTAGGAATATATGTACATTAATTTGCTTACTTATTTGAAAATTCAGAATAAGGTTGAAAGAAGATTTCATGCATGTAGCTATGATTAATTTGGATGTGATAAATCTTGATGTCAGTTGCTACGGGATAGGTTTGTGAATCACATAGCAGGGAAGCTTTTGTATAGGAAAAATTTTTTGTTTCTCCTTTTAATAAAATTTTCCCTATGTACAGTTGTAGAGTAATACAGACTGAAAAGCATATGTTCATAATGATTAGCAAAGTGAAAAACATATGTTGGTAAGACAGATTCTTGGTATTTATTTATTAGAAATAATATGAACCGAAAAATGAAGAAATAGATGGTGGACATGTCTGAGAAAGACTGGACTATGTCTTCATAAAGTTTTATCTGTTAGAGGACTGAGACTTCTTCCAGGATCATCTCACCCTGTGGGTATGCAACCCTGTGACAGTGTAGAACTGTAAAGAAGCTGATGCTTAAATAAGATGGTATCTTCTCAATTCTAAACTAAGAGGAAATAAATAAAATGTTTCTGACATTCTTACTTCTAAAATAAAACTATGGCCAAACCCAGAATTGATGAGAAGCCTTTATAGTTTATTTATGGCAGAGAATATTTGGCCTTGAAGATGAAGCTATGTAGGGAGTTGTGGTGTGAGATTTTTCTTTGTCTTAGATTATAATAATATTCTGAACCTTTTGGCATCTTCATTATTGCTTTTTTCCAAACTCCCGAGTGCTGAGATACACTGGTTGGAAAGCAGTGGAGGATATAAATATTATACAACAATAATGAAAAACAAGGGGACTTGTTTTTGGTTGACATGTATATTTACTATGTCAAGCAATGAAGTGCATAATGTAAAGAACTACTGTTCAGCTTAACCTTGTTGATTGTTGAGGTAGATGTATACAGACCAGTTGTAAGTGGATGAGTAAATTCTTGAGAATGTTTAAGAAAAAATTAATTACCTGTAATAATTACCTGTAAAAATACTTTTTCAATAATCATAGAATCATAGAATAGTTAGGGTTGGAAAGGACCTTAAGATCATCTAGTTCCACCCCCTCTGCCATGAGCAGGGACACCACACACTAAACTATGTCACCCAAGGCTCTGTCCAGCCTGGCCTTGAACACCTCCAGGGTTGGAGCATTCACAGCTTCCTTGGGCAACCCATTCCAGTGCCTCACCACCCTCACTGGAAAGAACTTCTTCTAATCTAAACTTCTTCTGTTTAAGTTTAAACCCATTCCCCCTTGTCCTACCACTACAGTCCCTAATGAAGAGTCCCTCCCCAGCATCCTTGCAGGCCTCCTTCAGATATTGGAAGGCTGCTATGAGGTCTCCATGCAGCCTTCTCTTTTCCAGGCTGAACAGCCCCAACTTCCCCAGCCTGTCTTCATAAGAGACGTGCTCCAGCCTCCTAATCATACTCATGACCCTCCTCTGGACTTGCTCCAATAGTTTCACGTCCTTTCTATGTTGAGGACACCAGAACTGG
>NW_009913402.1:50563-58901 GCF_000696875.1 Nestor notabilis | reverse complement strand
GGACACGCTTGGTTTCGCTGTGTTGAGCAGTTCTGTTTCTAGGCGGGGTGCCTAGAAACGCGCCCTGTGTTCGAGAGCAAAGTATCAACAAATCACTCAATAGGCCCTGGTTTCCCTCAGTATGGATGAACAGCCAGGAGCCCAGCAGGGAAAGGTGGTGATGCAGCTGTGTCTTCACACAGACAGAAACTACAGAAGAACCTGTAGTTTTTCTGGTGTGATGATAATAAAAGTGAAAGCAAAAAAATCACGCTTTGTTTTGTTCTCAGTGATACAAGACTGACTTTTTCAGAGTCAGAAGCAGATTGATACCTTAAAACTTCAACAGGATGCAGTTTTAACTGGCTTTTTGTACACTGCAACATGGTATCTGTTCAGGTGAAATAAAGTAGCATTTCAGAGTTTCATGCTTGAGTGGTTTCCTAATATCTCTCTTGCTATTTTTTTTTGTTTCAGGGTAACCAAGCAAAGAAGTTATGAATATCATCTGTGGTCTAAAGTTGATGGGCAGGAACTGTGTTTCCTTTCCTTTGGCTTCTTTGACCAAGGAGGCGAAGTGCAGTAACTTTCTTAAGTCTTACGCAGGATCTTGCCGGACTCAAGTCAGTCGTAGTCGAGACAGAGGCCAAAGGCTGGATTTGAGTGGAAAT
This sequence comes from Nestor notabilis, assembly GCF_000696875.1. Lineage (NCBI taxonomy): Eukaryota > Metazoa > Chordata > Aves > Psittaciformes > Psittacidae > Nestor > Nestor notabilis. The sequence continues at coordinate 58,251 of NW_009913402.1, read as the reverse complement.
ACTAGAAACTGGTTTTTGGCTGGAAGCCCTGACTCTGACAGAAACTTCATCAGTAAAGGACTGAGGTGTCTTTTGAATGTCCCAAATACAGCAGTACACAAGAATGCACACCACAGTTCAGGAAGGTTTTGCTTCCAGGCTTCTCATCCGCTGGGGAAGACAATCACATCCCTCCAGATCAGTTTGGTAGGGCAACTCCCACATCATTTTCCAGCTTGGAACATTCAGATCATCAGGTCTTTTCACACATCACCATCATTTCGGGCTGCACCAGCTCCTCTTTTCTGGATTATTGTTAAGCCAGCTCAGAAATTATTTGCTGTCCTTCTTGGCAGGTAAAATACTATGTCACATCCTCTCAGTACAAGACCCCATTATGCAAAGATACGTGCATGAGTTTGTGGAGAATGGTAGGTGTATTTGTAGTGTTTTCATTTCAATATCTGCAAATTTTTATAGGACTGGGGCCTAGGCTGACAATTTGCTCAACAAGAAGTCGTTTTCATTATCAGAGATGTTAGATGTATCTTTTGCTCTTTCCATTCTCATTTACGTGTGGTAGAGGGAGGTGAACCAAGACACTAAGGGGCATTCCTTCTTCCCCTGCGGGAGGGAAGAAATGGAGTTGAGTAGAAGCCAATTACGGTATAATATTCCCTAAACTCTGATGTGAGGTGAGACTGTAATAGGGAATACAGCAAGGGCAGACACTAACAAATTCTTAAACTGTGTCCTAAGTTAACAGTGTTTATCTCTTACAGGAGCATAAGAAATTGGTGGAAGGCACTTCCTCCTAATAAACGGGAACTTTTTAAAGAACATGCAAGACAAAATAAATGGAAGATACTGCTGGGTGTCAGTAGCTTAGGAGTTTTATTTGTTGTGTTTTATTTTACTCACTTGGAGGAGACACCCATCACTGGGCGCATGCGACTGTTGGTGTTTGGAAAAGAGCATTTTAGGGAGCTGTCTGAGATGGAATATAAGATGGTAAGACTTTAAAGAAACATTCAGAATACTCTAGAACTGTTAATGCTTTAATTATAGTGCTGAAATAGTCCAGTTAATGAGATGGGTAAACAAACCTTGTAGTGTGTTTGATACACTACATACTCAGAATCCTGCAAAGCATCCGTATCGGCTATTCCCTCCCCTTTTCCCGTCCTTTTTAAGCATTCCCTTTCCATCAGCAAACTGCTCAAGGGCATGTTAAAGAGCACATTACATGTGTGTAGCAAACACTTCTAACTGTGTTATTGTAATCTAACAAGAAGTACAGAAATCTGGTAGAAGCAGTAAAAGCACAGCTAATGGGTATATGCTGAGATCTGTCTCATGCTCTGTGCTGATTTGAGCATTCTTTGACACTTGCTTAAGGTGCTTTTCTGTGCTGTCACTTTGTAAGGTAATACTCTCTACCTACATTCAGTTTTTCATTGGATCAGCTCATTTTTCTTTAATTGCTTTCCTTTAAGCTGTCCATTGCATTAAATTCTGTAACTTTGAGTTCTTTGACATTCTGTTCTAAGGCCAGTGAAGCTTGATAATCCATATACAAGTGTCACTGTATTCTTGTCTGACAGAGAACATAAGAATTGAACAAGTACAAAGGTATATTCAAATTACATCTTTTCTATAAATTTGACCACCTTGCAAATTACAACAGAAATACACAGATACAGAAAAAACCCAAATTCAGCTGGAAATTCAGGAAGGTATAGAAAAGTTTGCCAAACTGTGTTACCAAGCTCAACTATGGATTAGGAAAATGGTGGATACAAGAGGCCATAGGTCCAAGTTTATACAGTCTTATTTTTGATCTGTGATCAGTTTACTCCCTTTGAAGTTTATTAATACTTGTGGTTCTGAAAGCCTCAATTCTTACATTGGCTTTGGCTACATGAAAGAAAAATGTATTAAAATTTAGCATTAAGTAAGTTGTGTGTAGTCACTGAATTAGTTTACCATTTAGTCATTTACTGTGTGTTTGTCCTGCATGGCAATCAAGAATTTTTCTTTCTTTTTAAGTGGATGGAGGAATTCAAAAGTAAAATGTTACCTGAGATGGATCCACGCTACCAGGTTGTGAAGAGAGTTGTTGGTCATTTATCTGAAAGCAACAAGGACATCCCACAGGTCTCTGCACTCGAGTGGGTTATCCATGTGGTGGAGGAACCAGGTGTTAATGCTTTTGTACTTCCAGTAAGTTGAACCCAATACAAAAATTACTAGTCGTATTGAAAGAGCTTTTATTTATGTGTCTTCTTACTTCTTACTCTTTTGCTTTACAGAATGGTCAAGTGTTTGTTTTCACTGGATTGCTAAATGCAGTTTCTGATATTCATCAGCTGTCCTTCATTCTGGGACATGAAATAGCTCACGCTGTGCTGGAACACGCAGTAAGTATTTAAAGAAAGCTGTCAGTATTCTTCACTTCATTCTAATTACTTAAATTCAGATTTTTCCTATCACTACGAACCAAAGTTTCAGTGTGACTCTTTTAAATTGATAAAAAATGGAGTTTGATATGAGAATATTCTGCCACAGTATATGTTTGTTACTCGTGTAGTACATAATAACTGTCGGAAGTGCTGTAGCAGTTAATCAGTGTTAGCACGAAGTCTGCCAGTGCCTCTTTCGTAGCTGTACAGATGGATTATGGCTCAATATTACAGTCCTTTAGGACTTGGTCTGCAGATGCCTCTCCTCCTGTAGCACAGACGTAAGGATCTAGAGGTACTCAGCAGCTTAGTTTGTTACTCCCACACTTGTTAGTGCTTACAGAAGTGGATATGTTCAATAAATTATTCTAACATACATGATATTTTTGTTATAGTAGTACCCACTTTTAGAATGCCAAATTCTAGAATGCCTGGAGCTAGAGTCTGCTTTTATAGATGATGGCTTTCACAGAGTTACTTTTTCCATATCCTGACCTGGATGTGTTGAATTTGGTAGTTCTTTGCTATACAAATTACAATGGATGTAGTAATTTTGTTGTGCTGTGTAGGTACAACTATGAAAAAAAGAGGATGGTGCAGAAATACAGCTGATACTGTTCTAGATTGAGGGGATTTGCTAAAAGATGCTTCTTTTTCTCCAGATGGATTTCTTCCTGTGCATGTCATTTCTTCCTGTGTATGCATTTAATACATTACCTATCTGTCAGTTTGAGAAGACGTAATCTTTGAACATAAAGATCTTGCTAAAATTGCAAAACTAATCTGGAAATGGGTAAATTGAAATAAAAACATTAATTTTAAAGGCAGTGGAAATACAGGAGACTTGAGTTACTGCATCCTGTATGATTCTGGATGAGCAACAGTTCACATCATGGTTTCTTGGGCTCAGCTGAGCCAAGTAACTTGCTTAGCTTCTAAAAAATAAAAGAAATAGTTCTAATATTTAAAAGAACTTAACCTGTTTTGCGTGGAACCGGTGTTACCCAACAGGCATAGGGAAAAGTATTGCATGATCCAGCTTGCGAATGCTCAGCTCAATTTGTTGTATTTCAAATAGAGCTCTGAAATGCAGAATTGCAATTTCTTTCTTTGGGATCACTCAGTTTCTGAAATTAAAGGAATGTAGCAGAAAATAAAAAGTAAATATATAGTGCCTTGTGTCCCCTTATCCCATTAGTTTTCCTGTCGAAGTGATGCCTTAAATTAATGTAAAAACCAGTTGTCTAGGTCTTTCTATAGATTTTTCATTCCAGCTGAGGTGTTTTATGGCCTTTGTACTAAAGAACTCTGTCTGCATGCTGCCATCATCTTATCTCTAGCTTTGAATCTCTCAAACTGTGTTTGTTCCAGCTGTATTTATGAAGGTGGTGGAGATTCTTGACTAAAAGTCCCTTGTATCCAACTGGATTTTTTTCTTCTTGTGCAAGCAGGGGACCTTCTGCTTGCCCCGTTCCTGCATAAACACACCCCCCCCCCCCCCCCCTTTTTTAAAGTGTTTCCAAATCCTGTTATGTTCTACAGACATGTCAGACAGGAATGAAAATGGGACAATTTCTGTTTGCAGGCAGAGAAAGCCAGCCTGGTTCACTTGTTGGATTTTCTATCACTCATCTTTCTCACTATGATTTGGGCCATCTGTCCTCGAGATAGTTTGGCAGTTGTTGGCCAGTGGCTTCAGAGCAAGTTGCAGGAGGTAAGACTGACACTTTACTATATCATTTTGGAGTTTCATGGAAAAGCATTTTTAATCTTGGGGAGATAGTCTCACTAAATAATATATTTGGGGGAAAAGACAAGACGAGGAATATTAGCAAAAATTAATATTTGAGTATGTTTTTAAATGAAATATGTGTTTCTAAATCTGAATCTGCTTTAGTTGATACATATTTTCATTTGTCATCCTGAGGAACCTCAGATCTCCCTAAATGACTGGGTTGAGCTGGACAGGCTCTGAGTACCAGCTTGCTCATTGTCTTTTTGACATGTAGTTCCCTCTTTAAAGCTGTGCATATTGAAATACTATGGTTTTATTTTGAGTAGTTGTTAAATTGTTTCTAAACAAAATATATGGAATTCCTTGAATACATTGTTAGTGGTAAGAATGGATTTCAAGATAAGAAAATTGAGAATCTAAACACTCCTTTAAAGTATAAACCATCCTATAATAAAACTTACTGAAATAATCTTTTCAGACAGCACATATTCCAATAAAGTAAAATTTAGAGGCTTTGTGGAGCCAGTTTTCTTCAGTCTAATTTACTCTCTGCCTCCAGACATTTCCTGATCCATTTCTTTTTTAAAAAGTGGGTTTTCTTTTTGTTTAAAAGAAATTCTGCTTACATCATAAACCAAATCTGAATTTAAGTGAAAGAGCTCTTTGGTTTCTTTGACTTCCCTTGGTGCTTCTCCTGAGATTTCCCCCAGTTCCTCAAAAACATGAACTGAAACATAACCAATCTGTTTTGGTAGTTCTTATGCTAATGGGTGGATGTGTGGATTCTGAACATAAATTATCTCTAAAGAGCTTGGATATTTGTACAAGTAGCTAAGAAACCAATACATTGATGAATTCTAGCCAGCATTTTTAAGAGCTGAATTTGGAAAAAAAGTGTGAATCAATCCTGAGACTGCTCATAATTTAGACAGCAAGATTTAACTCCCTGTCAGCATCTTTTCTCCTCTTCTAGGCTAACTGCAAATGCTATTTTGGCATCGTGGATTGGAGTTGTGCTTCAGATTGCAAATGGAGTCTGGGTTTAAGTTCATATGCCTAGTGTGCTACAGGAAAGATCTATTACGTGTGAGAAATTGTACTCTAATGTCCTGGACTAAAACTCTCATCAGATTCATCTTCAGTAACATTAAACATATCCATATGCAATGCAGAATAAGGGATTAATATTTGCATTCCCTATACAAAAGATGCTGAATGGAAAATGTTGTTTCTGTTAGTCACCCACGAGGGCAATGTCTGTTTCCTGCACTCAATTCCTACTATGCTTGTGTGAAAATGAATCTTTCTGCACATTTTCTCAGCATGGTTCTTCACTTCTTCTTCCATATTTTACTTTTTAAAGTTTTAGCATCTGACCCTATGAAAAGGTTGTTTAAGACATATTGCAGCACTTGCTTTTGTTTCAGTACTTGTTCTTCTATTATTTCCTCAAGGGCCCATTATTTATTTTTTATTATAAGTATTTATATATATTATTATAATTAGTTTCCAGTGACTCTTTGTAAGGCCTTTTGGCATGTAGCTTCAGTTCTGATTTTTCTCCAAAGCTAGTGGGTTTGCCTGCCTTAAGAAATTTAACTTCTTTTATAGAATTCATTCATGGTTGTTCTTTAGTCATGTAGTTCTGAACTGAAAAATGTTGGCTTTGTTGTTACAGCAGTGGTTATTTTATATGGGAACTAAAGCCTAGGAATTATTCTTGGAATAGCACAAAGCATGTCTCTGAGTTTTACTCAAATCCTGCACACTAGTATGTACAAATCCAGTACTTCATACTCCCTTTCTTGTGCACCACACAACATCAGATAGTCACTTCATGTGGAAACTGGTGATTTTGGATGGTCAACTTACCTGAAAGAAAAGGAACTTCCTTTTCTTCAACAGCTCTAGTAATTGGAAAATCAAATCCACTTCTTTACTATGTCCAGGATTTTAGATCAGGAACCCTGCTTGGTCATAAGCTGTATCTTGCATTAGAATTGCAATCGGGAATCACATCACAGTCTCTTTATGCTCATATCTTGTCTGTGACTGGCCAGTAGCAGATATATAGGGGGAAAAGTAAGGGAAGTAACAGCAATTAAAAGGTGATAGTTTCTTCAAATGACATCCTTGCTTCTGCACTTTGCAGCGTGGTAGCTCCTGAATTAGAGATTGCATTAGTGTTGTGTTTAATTTTAAAAAGACATCCATGTTTTTGTGGGCAGGATTGAGATAGACATACAGGTAAATAGTAACACCCTAGTGTTTAACTGTAAATGCAAATAAATCTATTTAAGGGGTAAGAGTTTAAATTATAATCTTCTTATTACCCTCTTCTTGCTGTCCCAGATCTCTCTTTCTAAATGGTCTATTAAGACACATGCATTCAGACATCAATTTCTTAGTTCTTAAGCTTCTGCAGATCTTTTTTGAGATGGATGCTACCCCTTAAATGCTACCAAATAAAGAGCTGATAAAACCTTCTTCTCTTCATTAACCTTGCACATGGCCATTCTTGAGTTGATATTTCCTAATCAATGCCTAAACCAGAATGTTGTGACATGTTCCTTATCTCTGCATGAGCGGGCTGTTTTAACAAGTCCTGCTTTGCATTTACTATAACCTGATACACCAGGGCAGGACTGCCCCAATCTACATGAATTACATATGCCAGAAGATTCTGGTATTATATGACTACATAACTATTTGAGAAAACTATCACTCTCTCTTAGTGTGTGTTAATAAAATGTCACCATAGAAAAATGGGAGTTAGTCAGATTTATGTCTTCTAGTTTCATTTCTCAAGGGCAATTTGCAACTTGTGTTGGTGGATAATCATAACAGGGGAGTGATTGCTGCATGAAAATGTTTATGGCTGCATTCCATATCGTGGGCTGTTTACCATACCAAATAGATCATACCAGGTTTAAAAACAGTCATCATAAAAGTTTAAGGGAACCACTGGATTTTTTTACATACAGTTGCTACAACAAAAATCCTAATAAAATAGTGAAGTGAAACAATTCTAGTTTCTAGTTCATTGCCCCTTCTGATGCTGCAAAAAACTTGAGGCTGCCTGATGAAGGGAGCCATGAAAATGTGTGTCATTTGAATACAGGATCAATGAATTACGTGTAATGGAATTAAAGATTACATGAAGTAAATTAGTACTGATCACATGCAATGGGAACATCATAAACACCCTTTCTTATGAAGTTAGAAGAATAGTTACAGTGCTCTAGCTCTGTACACATTCAAACTCAAGAAGTGCTTCTTTGCAGTTTGTGTTTGATAGACCATACAACAGAACGTTGGAGGCTGAAGCTGATAAAGTGGGACTTCAGTTTGCAGCAAAGGTAACTATGACTGGTTTATTTTAGTAGCAATTTACCTACCACTTTTCAGTTTCTATTATAATCAGGGGGAGTTTCATACTTCATACAGAGGTAAACTGTGTGGGAGGATTCCCAATTTTTACAGATCTGTGGATTAATGAAGTGGTGGGGAAA
>NW_009913402.1:14793-50532 GCF_000696875.1 Nestor notabilis | reverse complement strand
AGGGAAAGACAAAGTCGCCCTGGCTAAATTGTATGTAATAAGATTGAAATTTGTAAAGTTGTGCATTGTTAACTGCACAGTATACTTGCTATGCAGTTTATTATTACTAGAAGAAAAAGCTACATATTTATAAAGAGGAGAATGCCAAATAGTGAGCTTCCCTAAGAAAGATTTAATAGCTTGGAAAGTTATAAAGTACTCCTAATAGTAGAATCCTAGAATGGTTTGTGTTGGAAGGGACCTTAGAGCTCATCCAGTTCCAACCCCCTGCCACGGGCAGGGACACCTTCCACTAGAGCAGGTTGCTTCAAGCCCCTGTGTCCAACCTGGCCTTGAACACTGCCAGGGATGGGGCAGCCACAGCTTCTCTGGGCACTCTGTGCCAGTGTCTCACCATCCTCACCCTAATGTATAAGGAAGAACTTCTTCCTTATATCTATTTTAGTGCACCTGATCTGTAATATCTATTCTCATAACACAGTAAAATTGAAGAACTTTTTGATATTGTGATCACATTTTCTGTGATTGCTGATAATTATAAAGTATATCAACATTGTTCTAGAATTTCAATATTTAGTCTAAATACATCCATAAAAATAATGTGATTTTGTTAAAAACAGACACAGATTTGGTCAGAAACTGCTCAGCAATTTTTTCCTAGTTTGTTTATTTTTTCAATCACTTTTTTGTGCCAGTGTATTTTAATTCTAAATTCAAGACACTAAACCAACTCTTTTTATAGCTGAGTTCAATAGAGGTAGATAAATGTTACATAACTGTGAGAGCAGCACCATCTGGTGTTAATATTTCATAAAGAAAACGTCATTTTCTTGATAATTAATATTTCTTCAAGGAAGAGTTTTTAAAATTAACTTTGACTCTAGAATTCAAACTGCATTTGTAGTTTAAAGTCATCTAAGGGAATACCACATTCTGTGGGGGGAAAAACAGTAACTGCTGTGTGGGTGCTCACTGCTTTGTAATGCTAAAGATCTGGGGCCATACCAGAAAGAACCAAGCAAAGCAGTATCTCAGCATTACTCTGCTGGTGCAGGTAATCTTTTTATAATGATAATTTGAAGAAATAAATTCAAAGGATAAAGCACTTCTGGATTCCTGGGGGGGGAAAGAAAAGTAATTTTCTTACCTTCTGAGAACTCGTCTCTTTTCTCTTAAACAAATGAAAATTAATGTAGGAAATCTTTTTCTTTCCCCCCCTCCATTTAAATGCAAATATAAAGAGGCCTGTTGGTGATATACAAATACCGTTCTTAAAGTTAGTGTTCCATGACTGTCTGTGGTTAAATACATACTTCTGTGGAGAGAGAGAGGAATTCTGCAGAATGACTATTTTAATCTGTGTGGATTGCACAGATCAGCCTTGAAAAAGGCAGTGTAATCAACTTACAGAGAAGCCTTTGCACTTCATTTTTAGAGATACTTAAGTATGAATTATTATCACTTTCTATTTTTGGCTCTAAACTTCTTCCTGTAAATTTGCCTAAATCTGTGGAGATGATTAATTTGTTCTTTTGCTGCACTGTGTCTAGCAAATGTAAACTAGAGTATGCACCTGAGTTGTTTGATTTTTTAAAGAACAAGTACATGCCAGAAATTGTCAATCTGTTTTTCTCCTGAATTGTTTAATTCAGCTGTAAGGTTTTTAAGATCAGTGGAAATATATAGATGTTAAAAGCAGTTAAGTCCAGTGTTTTATCTGTATGAGTCTTTCACTGCAATTAGAATCATGGAATTAACCAGGCTGGAAAAGACCTTTAAGCTCATCAAGTCCAACCATTCCCCAGCACTGCCAAGGCCACCACTAACCCATGGCACTGAGGGCCTCATCTACATAGTGTGTGAATGCTTCCAGGGATGGTGACTCCAGCACTGCCCTGGGCAGCCTCTTCCAATGACTGAGCTCCCTCTCAGGAAATATTTCCTAATCTCCAGTCTAAACCTCCCCTGGTGCAGCTTGAGGCAATTTCCTCTTGTCCTGTCACTTGCTACTTGGGAGAAGAGACCAACCCCACCTCACTACAACCTCCTTTCAGGTAGCTGTACAGAGAAATAAGGCACCCTCTGAGCCTTCTCTTCTCCAGACTAATCAACCCCAGTTCCCTCAGCTGTTCCTCATCACACTTATTCTCTAGACCCTTCACCTTATAATTAGATATTTCAGAACAACCTTTTCCTGTCAGGTATGAGGGGGCCCATCTAAACAAACTTGAGAGATTTAAAATTTAAGAAGTCTTGTAATGCAATATCCATTAGAATGTATATTGTATTCCTTTAAGAACACAGTGGTTTATACATTTCCTTTCTGTTTTCAGGCTTGTGTGGATGTAAGAGCAAGCAGTGTATTTTGGCAGCAAATGGAATTAGCAGAAACCATTCAAGGGCAGCCCAAGTTACCAGAGTGGCTTTCCACACACCCTTCTCATGGGAACAGAGCGGAGCACTTGGACCGGCTTATCCCAGAGGTGAGCAGGGTTGAAGGAAGTTTGTCTTTCTCTCTTAGGAAGGTTGCCAGGATTAGTTTGGTATTGATTCATGAGCTACTCAGGTATTGATTCACAATCTACTCTTGTAACATCAGTCTTATCTTTCTCTGTATCCTTAGAGAAGTTTTCTGTTACATAGGTCTCAATGTTAAAGGTTCTATTAAATGCGGAAAAATTAAGATAGCCCAGATAAAATGTAATCATATTCTAGGATATCGTTTCTTTCCTGATTTCTGATCAAAGTGCAGTATTTTTGCTATTGAATCGCCTTCCTGGTGTAGATATGTCTGTGTCACTGGTCTCATCCATTCTTTTCTCTTTTTTGCCATTTTGGAAGCCAGCTTTTAAGTTGGATCTTTAAACTATCTCAGCTCCTCTTGCTTTGGTAACTAGCCCTGGGCTGTCAAATAGAGAATGCTCCTTCCTATCCTGTCTCTCTCACTGACATGGGGTTGAATACGCCTTGAATAACCGTGCCTCAGAAGAACATCAGATCCCCAGTAGATTCCCTAATAGCCCTAATAGTTATGAGAGGACTCTGGGGATTTTGCAGTCTGCTTTTTCCTTCACATCTGTCAAATTAGGAGCAAATGTTACCCCACTCCAAGGAACTTGAGCTAATTCACACAATTGCTGTTCAATCTGCAGTCTTTGTTCTTACCTCTCAGAGGAATGCCAAATGGATAGCTATTTGGGGGTTCTCTTCATTCGATAGCTTAAGGACAGAGAACTCTTCCAAGTTTAGTAATCCTAGTTTGTTAATATTTCTTTAAATAGTGGGAGGGTTTAACTACAGAGAAAGAACATGTGTTGCTTTATGCCTCATTTTTCCTCTTTAAGACACAGTGTTTAAAGCACTTCACAAGAGCACTGTTTTTCAGCAAGCTAAGCTGTGTTTGGAAATTCCCTTTCTTAAAACCAACTGGTAATTTTTAGTTCTTTCTCCTCTTTTTGTGTTTTTTATTTTAAACCCTCAGTCACTTTAATCCTTTCTCAGTTCCAAACTGTAAAGACAGTTGAAGGTTTATTGGCAGAGGGAGGCCTGAAATGTCAAGGTGTTTGCTGATTTCAAAGGAGAAAAAAGGATTCTCATGAATTCTTTGATGCAAATGAATTCAGTAAGTATTCTAAATGATAGCATAAATCAAAACCAACATTAGGGGTAGGAGATTGGAGACTGGCCTGTCTATTTTAAATATACACGAATTCTATACTGGTTGTGAGACTATTTTGGTGGATTTTCTAACATATTGGAGCAGCTGAATGCAAAACGATACTTGTTGTGGAGCCTTAATTTTAGGTAGATTGAACATAACGTTTGGGATCCTTTAGTTTCATATGGTTATTGACTGGCTTATAAAGTGGGAACGAAATAAATTACTACTTATGTTGTACCACAGGACTGAGCAGGTAAGTTAAATCTCAACTGTGTAGAACTGGCAGTCATGTTATTTTGCTCTTATCTCTTGTAGTTTAGGAGATGCAGCAACCTTCATCTTTTTAAAGCCACGCTCAATTCCAGGAGCAGTGGAGGATAGGAAATTCTCTTCCAAAAGAGATGTTTTCATTTGCCTTTTACCTTAAATATTTTTTGAAGTAGGATGAGAAAGCAGGGGCCAAAGGCTTCCTGTTTTTAACAGAAGCTCACTAGGTAAGTGAGGTTGATACTACAAAAGTAGAATTAAAATGAAATAAGGTGTGTAGAGATGTTGTTGGAGGCTTCTTGTCTAAAGTGTTGAATTCTTCATCTGAAAGCTGCCTTCTTGAAGCTGGATCTCAGGCATTTAAAGGGAATCCCAGGGCTTTGTTGTTATTGTTGTTCAATACCGCACCTTTTTGTTTCATTATTCTCACAGAGTTTTTTTGAACACTGTGTTTACCATATATATTTAATGGCCATTACATATTCAGTGCCTGGGGGGAGAAGCCAGGTTTTGAAAATGGCCTTTTTATCTCTGTAGTTTCTCTCTGTGGAGAAACTGTACTTATGAATCAGTATCAGATCCATCATGAGTACTGTTGTGTTTCATATGCTGATGGATTTGAAGCCAAAATGGTTTTTAGGACAATACAGTATCTATCATTAGACCAGCTACTGGAGCTGGAGGAAACAGGGACAAATTTTTGGACTTGTCAGACCACACAGATGTTTTTCTACAGACTTCTAAGCAAGTTCCACAGTAAGATGCCATCATAGAGTGAGAATTTACCTTCAATCTCTGAACCTTTTCTTTTAATGTTCTCTGACTGGCTACTGTTTGTCTACCTTTTTCCTACTATGCTCTGCAAACAGAGCACTGTACATGAGCTGAAGCCTCAGCTATACTGACTAAAGCAGAAGGTTGTGTACTGAGCCTTGCCTGTGACACAAAAATTCATCTTGATGTGACATTTGCTTTCTTGGCATCATGTTGTTGGCTCAGATTCCGTTCTTGATTCACTATAACTCCTGTTTCCCACTCTTTCTTGTGGAAATGCCATGCTGAGATGATTTTGAGAGCAATACTAAGTTGGGACATGCCAGCTCTGCTGCTTCTCCTTTGTTTGCTTGCTCAATTAACTTGTCAAAAAGTGAATGAATTTGCTTTGGCAAAACCTGTTCCTGCCAAACCCACACTGGCTGTTTATTAGTTATATTATTGTGAGGGTACTTATTGCTTATTCCTCAGTCTGCTGCCTTTGGGATATTGAAGATACATTTATTTCACTTCCTTTTCAAAGATGGGTCAGTGTATTTGGCCTCTGCTTATGATATGAAGATTACTTCAAAGAGTTCTAGTACCAGAATATATTAATCCCTATCAGTGTGAAACTTAAAGGAAAAATAAGAATAAAAAGAATACTGACCTCTCTATAAAGTTGTTAAATATTTGGTCACAATTTTTCTGTGCCAACAGCAGTAAAGATTTGAAGTATTAGCAATATGTATAAGTTGCTTTTCTCCAACAAGTGGAGAAAAGCACTTGTTAGAGAAACAAATCTACCCATTCTTTGAATCCTCTTTTTACAACTACTTCACTTGTAGAACCTGTTGTTTTCCCTATGCCTGCTAATTGTAATGTAGTTTGCAACTCCGCATTTCTTATTTGTTATTTTTTCCCTTTTTTACCCTACATACTTGTGCTGTTTCTTAGTTTTTGTTGGAATTGCCAGGTCAGAGCATGTCAGCCCTGTTGAGGTAATCGCAGTCAATGCACAAGAGACTAGAACCCTTGGCTTGGTTTGTGGACAAGAGAATGATGTGACTTTTATACCGAGCTGATGGCCTGAGAGGCAGGATGCACTCCAGACGACTATAAGGAGTCAAGATGCAGCAGTTAGTTAGCCTGGAATCTGTGACATTGGTGAAGGATTAATACCGGGAGCTAAAAATTGCATGATCCTATATTTGTCTCTGTTGGAAGGCTTTATATGAAAGCAATAGGATGAGATGCACCTCCCTAATTATTATGCTTTCCCCTTCCCCAGCACGCTGCAGGAGGTGACTGCAGTTGTATTGGTGAGAAAAACAGCTTCACCTTTGTTACTTACAAGCAATAGTTTGATATTTTATTTAAGACCTCCTGAACTAGTAAGCATGCAGGTGGTCTTTATTCTGAACAGCAGTACTTCTCTGTTAAGGTTAACTTGAAATGACCAGCATTAAAGTACTGTCAGCTCCCAGCTGAATCTATGTACTCTCTCTAGCTAGTTAATCTTGGCTCAGTTCTGTCTTCTTTGTCAAGGACACTCTTCAGCAATAACAGTGAATGGAACACGTTCTGATTATAATATCAATATAATATCAATATGCATGTGCTTCATTCAGAATGCTTTTACTTGTCCTCTTACCCAAATTGTCAAAAAACCGATTCACTTGAGCAATATTAGGTTAGATCCAGTGTGCCTCACCATGTTGGACTGCTTTATCTTTCAGGAAAAATGATATTGTAAGCTCCCCAGCCTGTTACTGGTCTCTTAAGGATGTTACAGAGCTGCTGACACAAAACAATATAGCAGCAGTCAGGCAGCTGAGGCAGGGGAAGAACACAACTAGGGCTGAATGCTGCATGGCAGTCACAAAGGCTACTTTCGCTGTATGTAGTCATAGCTGTCTTTAACATGTCAACAGAGCTCCACATTCTCATAGCTGTAGACTGTTTAATGGCATGTGAGTTGATGGTGTTGAAGAGATGCCATCTGCCCCCCTTGCACAGCTTTATGTCTAGCAAGAATGCAAAGGTAAAAATGTTAACTCTGAAGTATGGATTTTACCTCTGCTGTTATGAGTTTAGCATTTTAGATGGTTTCACTTCTGGAAATAGACCAGACACTATCTAGCCATGAAAACCAGAGATATAAAATCATTAAATTAGTTTAAAAGAGGATTATGTTGCCCTTTCCGGTGTACAGCCTAAATCTTTATCTTTCCATTGGTCTTGAACAATGCTGTTTGACATTAATGCAGTCTAACAGCAGCTTATGTTCTAGAAGAGAACAAGAGAAAACTCTTGTTTTGTCAGAAATGTCAGTTTAGAAATTAATTGGTCACTGAAGCAGAAGAGTGTTCAGTGGTACAGTTACATTTGGTGACTACATGGACGATCATGCTGTAGAGAAACAAATACTGAAAGCTTTATTCATGTCTTTTAAAAGTTAGATGAGAGGAATATTTGCATGCCTAAACCAGGCTTGTGTATCCAGTAATTTGAATGTTACATTTCAACAAGAAACAGCTGGAGAAACTCTTGCTCTACATTCCTGAAACACATCTTTTTCCAAAGCCAGTTGTTACATTTAAACGCTATTTGTTTCTAGCCATTTACAGCAAACTCTTTGTCAGTTTGTTGTAGTAAGGATAGGGAGAAATATGTTTTCATACCCCCTTGTGCAAAGAAATGAGTTAAGAAGTTCTGCTCTTCTGTTTTTTCTGTTTTATAATCTGCTGCAGCATGACGTTTCCAGTGTTGCCTGTGGAAGAATACCACATGGCTTCAAACTGATGGCCAAATGCTTGTGCACAGGCATACTGGTGTATTTGATTTGATATTTCAGCCAAATCTAGTATATATAAAGAATCCATGGTTATGAAGTGGAATAAAGTACACATATGAACTTATTTTCCCATGGAAGGGTTGAAAATAAAGCTGGATGTTAATCTGCCCGCAGTTTTGTGCTGTTAACTGAGGCCAAGATACATATAATACTGCATAAAAGTGACCACACCATGGTGGTTATTGATGGATGTTAAATATCAGGCTAGACTTGGTCTTTTCTTGCTGTTTTATTTTGCAAATCTTGAAAAAATAGTTCTCAGCGGAGACATAGAACCCCCTCAACTGCTATATATAATATTTTGCTATATGGTATATGGGATCTTACTTATCTTGATCAGTTTAAATGGGTCTTGTAGGAGAATACAAGTAGCAGGTCTGTGTCCAACCGCTTGCAAAGTACTGCATCAGACTTAATTGTGTGGTATCCTATTATGTGTCAGCTTAAAATGAGCTGCCTGTTTGTATGGTCTAATGAAGGTATCTTCAGCTCTGCTAAAATGAACACCAACCTAAGCATCCTTTAAACCAACTGACTTTATACAGTTTTGTATCAATTTCTCCATGGTGCCTTTGAGACATGAGATTCATCCATTGTCATTCCTTGCTCAGATTGCCGACAAGGCAGGATGACCTGGGGGGAGTGTGCTTGTGCTAATGGATTTTGATTCTCTGGAAAATTCTTTGGCTCCTTCGTGCCTCTACTTTCTAATACGTAGAATGGAAGCAGTGGCACTTACTCAATAAGCAGGAGTCACGTAAAGTGTGGTCTCTTTTTATCCAGATGAATTTGTATGTTTTAGAGGTGTTAGTTTCTCCAGTACTTGGAAGCTGTGCAGTCAAATGCTTCTTGGAGATGAGATCACTCCTGTAATTGGCCCTTAACTATACTCATCAACCAGCTGGATCTCTAGGCCAAACAGTTTAATGTCCGTTATGTTACTGGAGGGTTTTCCCTCCTTTTCTGAGTCGGGCATCTCCATATAGTTACTTCAGTTGTAGAACATATGAAGTAAATTATTCAGAGCCCTGTTTTTCTTGATGCAGTTATTTTAATTTACATGTGAATGTAAATTAAAAGGTAGAAGGTACTGATGTGGACAAGTATCACATAAAATAGCTGGAGAACTTCCCATCTGTTTACACTGTACCTTTAGAGTATCCATTCTTTGAGAGACTGTCTGTGAGAATGATTATCATTCTTCTTTTTTTCCCATTGTTTTACCATATTGCTACATTTCTTCTCAGGAATTCTTGGTTTCTGTTGAGAAGTTGTTTGCTAACAAGTCACGCTCAGTATTGTACTCACTAAGCTCTGTGTGCAAATGCAGACCTTACTGGAAAGCCAAAGCGCTGACTGAAACCTTCCTTGTTTTTCTTACTTAAATGAGCTTGATTTGTTTTCCTATGTATTCACAGGCTCTTAAAATAAGAGAGAGCTGCAATTGCCCATCTCTTTCTGGACCAGATCCTCGCCTCATTTTCCAACTTAACATGCAACATCTCCTGGAATCGTCTAAGAATCAAGAAGCCCCAAATTCTACAAAGCGAGATCACTCAAAACCCAAACTGGATTTTCCTCACACTCAAAAAGTGGAAGATAGGCCAGTAACTTTTGCAGTTAAACCTACAAACTAATGATAACAACTTCCAATTTTTTGGAAACTCGTGGTGCCTGAAGGTCTCTCATCTAACACAATTTTGTCTTTGAACATAAAGAAGATGTAGCCACTCATATTCAATGTTTCTTAAATGTGCTCTCTCACTCAAAGCAATAAGGAGCCATGCCCACACAAGAAGAGCAGCATGTTGGAGCAGAAAGTTTCTTATTCATCAAGAGTTACTAAAATAAATCACTTCTCAGGGGAAAGATAATCTCATACAATCCAGTCACACCGTGTAATTTTCAGCTTTACCAGGCTCACCTTGATCAGAGGACAGATGAGCCAGAAGCGTCCCTAAAGCAGAGGAAAATGTACCGTTTTCATCACTTAAGATGTCTGGTTTATCTTGCTGTAATTTGGGTTACATCTCTTCAGCTTCATTTGAGAAATAATGAGGAGAGCTTACTGCCTGTACCACATCTGGTATCTTTAAAAATATTAAGCTGAGATGTGGTAATAGCCTATGGGCGAGATACACCCCCACTTAATTAGGTGGATTTACTGCTGGGATTTTTCTTCTTTCTAAGACATTTTAGAATATGGATTGATTCAACATTTTTCTTCAAAGCAACCTGAAAAGGTTGAACAAAGTTCAATTTAAAACAAGGAGTTAAATGATTTTCAAAGAAGTCTTCCTTCTGAAAGAAACGCTGTGTAAGAACCGTAGTTTGTAGCACTGAATCATAGAATCACAGAATGGTTTGGGTTGGAAAGGACCTTATGATCATCTAGTTCCAACCCTGCTGCCATGGGCAGGGACACCTCACCCTAGACCATGTTGCCCAAGGCTCTGTCCTACCTGGCCTTGAACACTACCAGGGATAGAGCATTCACCATTTCTCTGGGCAGCCTGTTCCAGTGCCTCAGCACCCTCACAGTAAAGAACTTCTTCCTTATACCTAACATGAGCTTCCCCAGTTTTAGTTTGTACTCATTACCCCTTGTCCTATCGCTGCACTCCCTAAACTCTTTGCAAGGATGGCTGTTGCCATTTTAAAATGATCAGGGTTCCTCATCAGAGTGCACTTTCACTGCCATGACAGTTGGTCTGCATGTACCCATTTGGATAGAAGTGATTGATTGATGATGTGGAAATACATTACAGAGTAGATAGATACAGCAAGGTTTCTTGACTGCACAGCTTTTGCAGCTGTACCTTATCCTAAAAGATGACTTCTCTTCAGGAAACTGGCATCCAGTGCTGAGCATCCCTCTTGTCCCCAGCCCCCTGAAGCCACACATTTTATACTGTGGAGACAAATATGCACAATATAGGTAAAACTCTACCTTTTGTGATGGGCTAGCCAGTACAGTCAGCATGGTAATCTTCATTTGCATGTGTTTGAGTTATCCTTGCTTTGCGGTTGAAAGTATTGAAGTGATGATCTTACAGGAAGATGTAGAAAAACGTGGCAATGAGTGGAAATAAAAATGGAAATCCCATTCCTTTTTCTGTTAAGAGGTATTTGCTTTTAGGGGTTTTGTTACTCATATTAAAACAAAAATCTCTTTCATCTGTGGTAGGATTTTACATGAAGGGGACATTTTACAATGTGTTTGTTTTGAAATACTCTTTTTATATATATGTATATATATAGGTAGGCAGACTTTATCTTATTTCTTCAATTAAATTAGAATGCAAGCTTTTAGAAAGGAAAAAAACCAACCCATTCAGTGCTGCCAGTGAATACAGTTGGGAAAAAAGATTGTGAAACAAGTAATTCTTTTTCTGACTTCAGTCAATGAACCAAGGTCCTTTGAGAAACACCAGCGACCCCCTATGCAGAGGTAAGTTGATGTATGTGTAATGTTGATGATTTTAGGTCTGATTACATAGCTCTAGATTGGCTGCATATTGCTTACAAGCTGGTTTTAGATCTCTGCTCACTACTCCTGGCAAGAGGCAGAAGCTCCAGCCTGACCATTATTCATCCATCCATTTTTATTTCTAGTGACAGGAGGGTTTGTAACAGCCGTTCAGTGATGTGTTGAAGCATTTGGACATTGTCACCTAAAGGTAAACAGAAAAATACACCACTTAGATTTCCCTGTGGACCTTATAGTTTATATGGCAACACTAAGACCCCAACGCTGCTGCCTCTCTCTCCTTCCAGTGTCAAAGCTTGTTTTGTTATCCTGGGCTTCTGGTCGACTTGCAACATGATGCTTGTGTCTGTTAGGAGAACATAGAGTTTCTGTAGTGTTGAAGATGAAGTATGAAACTAGACGAATGTCCTATTTCTGCTGTGTTTTAAGTGACTGAAGTATTGCAGTGGAATGCTGGAGGTGCAATTTTTCAAGCTCACCGAGGGAGATGTTCTTAATTTGTGTGTAAATAGTCTCGTAACCATGATCATGGTGATGTGAGAGAAAAGGTTTCAAGGGAGATTTAGCTTATATTAGACCAACAAAGGGCTTATGTCCTTCTTCCAGCTATACTGGTCTAATAAAACACATCTCTTTCCTTACAAACCCTACATACATATATACACATATGTATATACAGTACACATCCAAACACAAGAGCTAGGCCTTTACACTAAACCACTGTAGTTTTAAAGTGCAAAATGGGATGTTGAAAATTGCAGGTTTTACTTCACATCTTGAATTATCCCTCATATTTTTCTCAGGTGCTTTAGGAGGGGTTGCTTTCTGCTTCTCATGTCCAATGCAGAAAATGCCTTGTGCTCATCTGCCTCTCAAGGGCACTTTTCCCTTAAATTCTTATTGAATACTTAACCATTACATCTGTCTATATCTGATTTCTTTCTTGAGCAGATAAACGTTGCTTTCCAAAGATTTGGGAAGTAATAGAAAAAATGACATTTTTAATATTAAAGGTTATAATAATAATTGAAGCTGGGTGTGTATAATAATATATTTAATATGCTAATATATAAAACCCATAATATATTAATAGCTTGCTAATCATAATAATTATCATTTCAAAATAGATCCCTTAGGAAAATACTATAGTTGCAAACTCCTGATGATCTGTAGAAGCTTTTCATTGCAGTTGTGTAACTTAGTATGTTACAGGGAAAACAGATCTAGATTCAGTACTTGACAGACACGTGTGTTGTGCAAGGGGGAGAATAGTGGCTGAAGTGAAAAAAGGCAGGATAGATCAGTAACAAAACATACGCATTTCCAACACTTTTCTGAAAGACTAAATATACACTACAAATCTCACCAAAACTCTTAGTGCATTTACAGTAGAGGGAGTATTGGGAGATTTGCTGAGCAGGGAATGTGCATTCAAGGCAGTCCTGTAATAAAAATGCCTCTTTATAACTTTGGGTTTGTCATCTTTACTGGTTTTTTTAACTTGCAATACCTAAGTGCCAGGAAAGCAAAACAAACAGTTGTTAGAATGCCCTTTGTTCTTGAATTCTGTTTGTAGTTGTTAAAGCAGGACAATCCTGCAAGCTTGATGCTTTTTTTCATATATTATGTAGGCTGCCACAGCTTTGTTTTTGTGGGGTTTGTGTCTCAATATCCCTGGTTGAAAAACTATTTCCAATAGAACAGTCTGTTGTAAGCTGTTTTACTGACAACACAATGCTCTCTGCTGAAAATCCTCGTTTTTCCAGCACTTGGGAGCTTCTGAAGGGGGAGCAGGATGATCACCAAGTGTGGTTGGTAGCAGAAGTAGCAGGATAAGACTTTCCTGTCAGCAGTGCACTGTGACTTCTTTAGGTTTCCAATCCATATTGCAGAGCATGGTTTAGTCACCCACAGTAAGAACTGATATTAATAACTTGCATTTCTAGATCACTTGAAGCACCTCATAAATAATAGTGAAGTTTTTCTATCATACCTGAACTTTCTGACAGTTCTATTAGAGATATTGAAGCTTGCCAAGAGTGATTTTAGCAAAGCTTTGTGGAAGATGAGTGAAAAAAATCTGGGGCTGGAACTATGGCATTCTGAATCATTCCTTAGCTTACTATAGCATGCTGCATGATGTGTGTGTGTCTAAAACCAGAGTCCTCAGTACGAATTGAAATGATAGGCTTTGGGTGATTGTTACATTTATACAGTTTGCCACCTTTCACTGTATATCTGCAGGGGATGGATGTACCTCTTTATGTATACAGGACTAAGATACAGTCATTTGTTCTTGATGTAGTTATTTCTTAACTACTTTCCCTTATGCCTGAACTGGTTATTGTTTCCTTACTGCCCATCATCACTAAGAAGCCAATGCCTGAATCTTTTGATTCATGCATGAATCATGTTGATTCATGGTGGTTATTTCATCCCAAAAGACCTTTAATCTCAAATTTGTGGTTCCACCACAATAGTCTGTGTTGTGCATTTCTTGTCATATTAAACCCTGGCAGTGTTCAAGGCCAGGTTGGACACAGGGGCTTGGAGTAACCTGTGCTAGTGAAAGGTGTCCCTGCCTGTGGCAGGGAGTTGGAACTGGATGAGCTTTAAGGTCCCTTCCAACACAAACCATTCTGTGACACTATTCTATGATCAGCTGTACAATAACGCTGCGTTAAAGTCAGCTACAATTCTTCCTTTGCTCTATCTTTCCTATGCTGCAGGTGTCTGTGCTGGAAGCAGCAAGTGCTGCTGACAGAGGAACCTGGGTAAGCAGAATTGACTCTTAACTATGTCATATAAAAGCTAGGGTTGAATGTTCTGTCTGTGATAACTTCATTGCTGGGGCTAGCAGTTGCTGGCACATTTGTAAAGAGAACTGACTGCGTGTCTCTGGTGTCCCTCATTGCTGCCTGCACATATTGCAGCCATCCAGTCAATGTGCTCTTTGATCTCCTGGAGCCTAAGGCTATGTGCCAAATATAGGCCTAGCAGAATATTCCTGGCTACACAGTTGTGGCTGTGCTGGTTTCAACCAGCAGACTTCAGTCTGCTTGTTCCTGGGATGAGCCTGGGGTTTTAGCTTGATTTATGAATGGATGCAGAGAACTGTTCTGTCCAGCACATAAATTCATTATAACTATTAAACTAAGCTGAAATTGAACCTGTTGACCTGGAAGTGAATGGCTCCATAACATTTCATTAATCCTTTGAGATGTTTAATTCCTGCTAATTTGATGTTTCAGATATGATCATCTCTACGGATATAATGGCTTCATTAGTATACATTACATGGTGTCTCTTCACACTGCAGCATGTACAGTATTTATCCACTAGAAAAATAATTCAGTAGAGCTCAATTATAAAACATTGATGAGAGTATGAAAAGAAAGATGTGCAGTAGTCATATTTGAAGCATAAACATTGTTTCAAACACTCTGCTATTTGTTGATCTCTATCACCTTCTAAAAATTATATTTGTAAAACTTCTGTTGCAGCTTACTAAAATATTTCAATTTAAAATGGTTTTCTGACAATACTGGATTCATTAGCAAATTATAGCCACCATTTGGTGGGGCAACAGTTGATAGAAACATGGTATGTAGCTTTGTCACCTTTATAATATCCTTAATCCAGTCCTTCATATTGTTGGAGGCCAGCAAATAGGTGTGAAAATTTGTGTTTTGTTATTGAAGAATACTTTTCTATTTCATATGGTTGCCTTTTGTATCTTAATTTGATCAAAACTCTGCTGGCTGACAGCCCTTTTTCATGATAGATACCAAAATATGTGCTAACACATTTATTTTGTAGCATTCAGCTTGTAAATCTTTTAGATGAAGATGCCTGATTGAGAGCACACAGCTCTATGAAACAGCTCAGGATAGTGGGGTCCAGTTGAGCTGCAGGGAGTAGGCAAACAGAAGGGTAATAAGACTTTGGAATCTGGTCATTTTGCTGCCTCCTTCCTGTGAAAAGTCAGTGAAGGCACAGCTACAAAGCAGCTCTGAGAGCTCATCTTAGAAATAGTTCATCTAACAAGTGGAAGGAAAAATTTTCTATGTGGCATATGCTGTATGATCTGATGCGCTTTTTCCTTCAGCTTTCACTGGTGTGTAGATTTTCATGGGAAAGAAGTGTTAGTGAGAACTGTCTTGGGACATGTTGTGGACAGCCTTGTGGTCATTCTGTCTGTTGTTTGTTCTCCAAAGTGAGTTCCATCAAAATGTTGCAAGTTGGAGTTTATCCTGTTCCATGAATGATGTTGTGGTCAAATCCCTCCAGGTTCTTATCATGCCTTTTCTACATAATCCAGTTTAGAAAATTCATGAAGTGCCACAGAGGTAGGGTGAGGAAACCAGCATTTCAGTATCAAGTCACCATGATGAAAGGGTGATCCATGCATAAGCAACAGAAGCTACTGGAGGTGCTAAATGGGCTGAACATTTGATAAACCTTAGAGGAAGCTCTAAAGTTCTTGGGCAGGTTTCATTGCAGGTTCTAGATGGTCTCAAGTACCACTTTTGACCTTTGCAAATGGTCAACCCAGAAGGTCACAAAAGATGCATAAATCTGCTAGAAAAGTGGTATTTCTCAACTCTAGCAGTGTAGAGAGGGTTGGGTATTTAACCCAATTGTCAGCTACTTTCCCCAAACTTTTAAATGATGGGTTTTTTTCATGTAGGTATTGAAGTTGGTTTTCTATTGTCAGATCAGTGCGTACAGAATAGTACCTGAAGTTAGATGACTTCTGCCCCAATCTAGATGCTCCCTCTCCTACCACCCTCTTCAATCTAAGACTTGAGTTAATGAAATTAAATCTATTTTCCTCTTCTAGCAGCATTATATTGTATATTTGGACTCTAGAGAATCAGAACTCCTTATTCCTGCCTGGGGTATGTTGTAGTCACATTTATTTCATACATGTATTGAGTAAGTAAGGAAGGAGTAGGTGATGGAGTAGCAAAGTTGCAGCAGTAGGATTTGTTAGCCACAAGGTGGCAGTTGAGCTGCCTGAGCAGGGTTTGAAACTAATGCATTGCAACACCTTCATTTTTAGTCTGGCTTTAGTAAATTATCGAGGTGATTTTCCCTTTCAGTGTTAACTGCAGTGACTCTTCCCTAGAGTAAACGCCAAACATCATCCTTGTGAGGCAGTGAATTTCCTGTGGTTCTGCTGAAGGCTTTCAGTTCTTTATCTGGGTACCAGATAACTGCAGAAAGCTGCTGTCTGGCAAAGCCTTAACTTGCCTTCAGCAGAAACGATCAGAAAGGAGAGAATGACTGAGTGAAAAATTGTACATGCAAAAATCAAGTATGCACCGTTGGATTTACACTTGTAGTAGCCAGTGTTGAGCCCCTATTGCAAATCTGGTCTGCTTTCCTCCTGCCCTAGGGTAACAAATGAAGACAGAACATTCTGTTTCGGTGCTGACAGCATGCTTGTCTCTGTCTAGTGATTAAAGCAGGATTTGTGCTTTAAGGATAGAAGAGATTTGCTTCCACCTGTGTTTCTGGTGTGCTGGGGCTTGGGTGATTTTCCTTCCTCTACAACCTGTCAGTGAGGCTGCTCCATGAGGGAAAGTGAGCTGGCAGCTGAGAGTGAGCACAATACTGCTGGTCATCTCACAGGGGACTCGTGGTAGAACTGGGTCCCATTGACAGTCCAGTGGCATCAGACAAATTGTAGGTGACAGGCCTGGTCCAAGTTTGGAGCGGGAGGCTCAGCCAGCCTATTGGGATCAGATTGGACAGGCTTCGCTCCAGCAAAGCTCATCAGGGCCCAGGACTGAGCTGACATGGAGTCCTGGGTGGTGGTACCTGTGCAGAGGCGCCTGCTGAGGCTGGTCAGGGCAATTAAAGCCTGATGGTGCTTTTGGGTCCTGACACAGCCATCCTGGAGAGCCTGTTTGGCTCTGAAGTGTAAGAATGGACTAATGTGACATGTCTAGCTAAGGAATGGAGACTCCAGGTTTCAGTTTCCTATGCCATCTTGCAAGGGTCACATAGCTCTATAGTGTGTAAGTTCGTCTTCTGTAAAACAGAGATGTGAGAGAATAAATTCAAAGATGGCAAGGATGGATTGGGGTAGATATGTATCTGAGGTGAGGAGAAAATGAAATACTAGGATAGGCTGGTTTTGTTATCTTCTCTAGAATTCTGGTTTTAGAGTATGAGGGATTTTACAGAGGGGAAGAGATGGTGCTTCTTTAACATCAGCGAGCCCTGCTTGTTCAGGAGGGAGTGAAATGAGAAGACTCTGGTTTTGTTCTGTGGCCTCAGTGCTTCGTGTTTTTCTCTCTTTCCCACCCTTACCATGTGAGATATTTCATGAACTAAAAGGATGAAGGGAAATAATTGAACGTGGTATTTGGAGGAGCCAAACGTGCGTGAGCTGGATTTCAGAGACTGCCAGGTATACAAAGATTGGCTTCAAATGCTGAGCCTGGAGAAGGTTTCTGTGTCTTCTTTAAGCACTTTAACAAATGGCAAATGATTCTCAAAGCAATCAGAACCTGAGCTAGCACTGTGTTTGCTGGGGTTTCGCCTACTTCTTTCTGTATCCTCAGCTGTATCACCCTCCTATTACTTTGATGACACAGATGGGGCTATACTGGTCTGTGTTGCACCATTTTTTCAGCCAACAAGCTAGAAGCAACAGGGGCCAATTTTCACTGTCAACAATGAGGCCTCTATTCTGTTCACATCGAAATCCCTGGCACAAGTCCCAGTAGTTAGATCTGGATTTCTCCCTCCTTAAAACAATATTCTTCCCTTTGTGCTTTATACTCTGCTTGTCAGAATCAGCTGATTATGAGCTCCTGCACAGATGACATTTTATCTTCAGTAAGCAGGAAGGAGGCATGAATTAGGGCTTAGAAAAAAAATGTTAAATAATTAACCACGGAGGAAGGAAAACATCCAAAAAAAGTACACAGAAGGAATTGATTTATTTCATGTGACTGGGCTGGAAAGTTCAGCTGTAATGATAGTGGTTATATTAATTATGATGATTTGGTGACAAGGAAGCTTGTTCCCAAATGATGGGGAGTATTTTGTAACCAAGATGAAGCAACTGAACTCTGCTGCTGCACTGTGTCAGAGTCATCGATACCAGCTATTCCTCAAGACTTGTGCACTGCACACTCATAGAATCATAGAACAGTGAGGGTTGGAAAGGACCTTAAGATCATCTAGGTCCAACTCCTCTTTCCAGGTGGGATGTGTGATGGCACAATTTGATCCCACACTAACCCTTAAGCCAGAGTTCTCTAAGCCCATGGAAGGTGTTAGTGTTTTCTCTAAAGGCTTCATTTGTTGTGAGTAATGTGCTGGACACAGTCTTGGGCACTATGGTGGGTTGTGACCTCTGGCATTAAAAGGGCAAAGTCTGAAGTGTGTCCTGGGGCTGTGCTGAGAGCACTCCCCTGTCTTTAGCAGTGACTGCTATCGAGTCCTGTTCATCCTGCATTGTCTGCTCCCACACTTCTGATGCAGCTCCATCCTGCCTTGGCTGCAGCTTTAGTAACTGGAGGTGTTTGTGGGCATAGCTAATATAACGTGCACATTAAACATGTCCCTGGCCGGTATTAGGGAACTTCTATCTGTCTCAGGGTGTAGTATTCAAATTTGCCCCAGCTTCAATTCCTCATGCTGCTTGGTCTCTCTTCTCATTCTGGCAAGCTATTTTTAATACTAACTTACTTTTGACATGCTGACTTCTCTTTATCTTTGTTGTCAGTATTGCAAGAGAAAGGATCCCCTGAAATGACTTTTCTGTGTGCCTGTGGAAGCCATTGAGACCTCTGGACGTGATTGTTTTCTCAGGTCCCAGTCAGGCTATTCCTGACGAAATCTCCATCTCTTAACTCCGGACTTTCAGTTTTAGCATTTCATGGTGCCTGTGGGACATAAATGTCAAGAGGCATCACATCTTGGAGGATGTTACTTAATGGCTATTATGAAGTGATACATCTAGGACTTTAAAAAGGAGGACCTTGAATTTGCTGGGGATAACAAAGGCAGTTAATAAAATGAGTACAGCATTAGCAAAGGGGTGTTCAGAAGGTTCTCCTGATAAGTGGTGACATGGTTTTCTGGGTGATACGGTTTAGTGTGTGGTGTCCCTGCCCATGGCAGGGGATTGGAACTAGATGGTTTTAAAGTCCTTTCCAACCCTAAGTATTCTATTCTATGATTCTATGATCTGATACACTGATCAGTTTCTGGAGGATCAGCAGATTTGGGGATCTTTGAACTTCCCTTTTATTGCCGTTGATGTGGAGTCAGGCTGGAACTCATTGCGTGTCATTACCCTGCAGCTGTCAGGTGTGGCTGTGAAGGGACATGGCTGCTGATGGTCACAACACGATGCCATAACAAAGGCATAGCTATTTTTAGAGAGGGGAAAAAAATCCCACAAACATTTATACCCATTTTGTTTCATTTTAATACACTAATAAAAATGCCATTTTGCCATGTATAACTTTGCCTGCATTAGGAACAGCTTGCTATAATGGTGTACTATATCAGTATATATATTTAGTGTATATATTCCCTATATCACTAAAATGTTCCTTATGATCATTTGGACTTGGTGTCATTTTATAGACTGTGCACACAATTCTACCTCCTGGAGCAATAGGAACAAAACACATGCAAGCCACTCAGGCAGGATCCATAAGCACAGCTCTTCCTCTCTAACACTAGACAGAGCTGCTTCATGACCTCTGTCTTCCTCTAAGGCTTCTTCCACCTAACCTTCTTTTTTCTTACTCCCTGCTTGTCTACTTTAAACTTGGTTCCTTGTGGAAAATGTAAGGCTAAATCCAGGTAGGTGCTCTAGCTGCTGTTCTTTTTTGCCTCTGTCTTAAGATAACAAGAAGAGCTTTGCCAGCTAAGAGCCTAGGCCAGATGAAGTGGCTTAACCCATGGAGTATGTCAGTGGCTGCAAGTAATGCATGACATCTTGAACTCTTCCTATAGAGACTTTCACCCTAGGTGCTGATACATCAATGACTCTTAATGTGCAATCTATTAGCATGTTTCACTGTAACAGTCTAATGAGTTGTAGTAATCCAGCCTGGAGGTCAGAGATGAAAGGATTGCTGTTGGAACTGCTCATTGAACTGGATTCCCTCATCCTCAGAAGGTCAGAAAACTCATCCACCAAGAGAAAAACCTTTGCCAGGTCACAGAGAGACTGATGGGCAGGTTGGCCTGTGCAAATCTGAATGTGAAACCAGTCTGGGAAGCAGATAGGAGTGACTGCATGTTTTCAGTAAGAGAAGCCTTACTCTCTATCTGTGTTAGTTCAAAAGGCTAACACAGGAAATCCTGCATCTTTTAAAATAAAGTTGAATGTAGAACAGAACATTTTCAGGTTAGTAAACTGAGAGGTATGGCCTCAGTGAGATCATGGTTTTACATGTCTGCTCTAGTCCATCTAGCCTCCTCTCCCCCTGTCAGTTCTTTGTTCATCAATGTTCTTCATCCTGACCTTGTAGTAGGCCTTGGATCTGTCCAGGCTTCTCCACAGTAACACAGGTTTCAAGTTTTTAACTCTATGCCTATGGAGCTGGAGTGACTCCAGTCATATACACTTTGTTACTGATGGGTGTAAAATCCTTTCACTTTGCTTTTACAAATTCAACTCTAGTTTCTTTGTTTGGCAGCTGCTGTGTGGTTTATCAGGACATGGTGCCTTCATGGCTACTGCAGGGAGTATAACAGAGCCTGGCCACAGGGCCTTCACTCTGCTCCACCCTCTGGTCAGTGCCTCTTAGCATATGCCAAGGTTGCAGGGTTGCCTGGGGAACTGTTACCAGGTAGATTCCATGTATGCCAACCAAATACCATCCTGGAAGTAGCTGCTGCATTTTACCCTAAGGTTTCCTTAGTGTTATAATGTAACTGTGGGGGACTGATTTCCCCCATTTTCCCACACCTGTATTTGATTTTCTTTACTATTCACATAGATTCAATCAACTCAGAGGTTCTGTCATTTGCTAAATACATGGACTCTGCTCTCTGGGACACCAGCTCATCCGTTACCGAGCGAGCAGCCTGTCATAGGGCCAGCACAGATCATTTGTAACTGTCACATACCCAGAGATCAGAATCTTCCCAGAGCCTGATCCTTTGATGGCTTGGAAATAGGCTGCCTGTAGCTGATAGCAGGGAAAAGGGAGAGTGCTGGACCTGAAACCTAGATGTGGAACAGGGTGAGAGAGCTGGGCGTGTTCAGCCTGGAAACAGAAGGCTCTGGAAAGACATTAGAACAGTATTCCAGTGCCTAAAGGGGCTGACAAGAAATCTGGAGAGGGGCTTTTTACAAGGGCAGGTAGTGATAGGACAAAGAGGAATGGCTTTAACCTGCCAGAGGGGAGATTAAGATGAGCTCTTAGACAGAAGCTTTTCCCTGTGAGGGTGCTGAGGTGCTGGCATAGGGTGCCCAGAGAAGCTGTGGCTGCCCCATCCCTGGCAGGGTTCAAGGCCAGGTTGGACAGAGGAGCTTGGAGCAACCTGCTCTGTGGGAGCAGCCTGCTCTAGTGGAAGGTGTTCCTGCCCGTGGCAGGGGTTGGAGCTGGATGAGCTTTAACATCCCTTCCAACTCAAACCAGTCTGGGACCCTATGGTTCTATGATCTGGAAAGTTTGGGTCTCTTGAAGTTAGCTGCTAGGTTAGGCCTGCAGCCTCCAGCTTTACATTTTTGCATCCAGGCAATCACTTCAGCTCACTGGTTTTGGAATTCTCTCTCTTGAATCACAATCTGCTGTGTTTCTTTAGAACAGTCACAGTAAAGGCACGGAAGTCATGTTCCTAACTTGGACTAACATTTAGGCAATATCTAGGTGTCACAATTCAATATTTCCAGCTTCTGCTGATTTTTCTTGTACTTTTCTTCTTAGTTGTCTGCCGAGAGTCAGGAGTTTCCGATTGATGATGCACAAGCAAACACAGTTTTAACATTCTTTTGCTCTCCTATACCCTAAAAACTGCTGTGATATGTATCATGTCTTTGATTCCTGATCTACACTAATGAAGTTCTGGTTTGTTTTCTGTCTTTTGAAGATAACTTTTATTAAATGAGTAACTGTTACATTAAATTTCAATCGAACAGGAATTGTATAGTGGCTACATGTAGTTCCAAGTCAACATTTCCCAGGGATTTTGTAGTAAGGGTAATTGCCATAAATGAGGTGCTTTTTAAGGACATGTAGAAATTCTCCTGGATTACAGATTCCCTGAACACTTTTGACATTATAGGCCTTGTAAACTATAATACTCCTTTCAGAGCATCTGTATTCTATCACTGTGGAAATGCATGTCAGTAAAAGCACTAGGGTGACTTAGGTAATCTCAGTCAGGAATCTCTCCATCCCTTCCTTTGGTCACCAGCAAGTAGAGAAATGTTCTTGTTCCTGTGAGACTTCTGATAAATCTCAGGTTCTTCTTTGAAAAATAATAGTGAATTTTTAGTGTCTTACAGACCCGTTGCTCATCAAGCCATTTAAAATTTGTGATCAACTGGGAAATTGGTATCTACTTGCATTTTTCTTCTTATTAAATAGATGAAAAAGGTGAGCTATAGATGCACTGCGGTGAGAGGATGACCATGCCTCTGGGCCTACCTGCTTATGTCCTTTTTCCAACTGGAAAGTTGCCTAGGGAGACCTTGAGACCTCAAGGTGTCTGGTGAAGAGTCTGTAGCATCGCTTCCAGCTGGCATAAAGACAAGTTTTTCCTATGTTCCTGTTTCTGTGCTCCGTGAATCTATCATTGCTGGCACACTAAGCAGCACATGAAAATGTATTTCTGTACCAGGCATCCCAGCACACCTCACAGAGATCCAGGTGGAACCTCCTGCTTCCCAGGGAGGCCCTGTCACAGCCCAGCAGCATTCACTAGCACAAGACTGTTTCTGGTCATCAGACTGATAGTTCTTAGGCTCAGTTTTGTGCCATTACACCTTCCCTAAGGACTAAAACTAGCTTTTTGCTCTTTCACACCCTTCAAAATCTTGATGATGACGTTTCATTTGCACTTCCCCCTCCCTACCCCAAAAGCCTTGATTCCTACTGGATCCTCACCTTCCCATATCATTTATGTTTTCACATCCTCATTTCCAATGGGTTTATGAACATCTTTCTTTGCCATTGCTAGAATACTCATGATCGTGTCGTCCTGTATCACTGGGTTGTTTCAGTGACATTTTCCACTCAGGAAGGAAATGCCACACTTCCAGTGTCTTTGCTTTTCACAGCTTAGGTCAAACCCTGCCTGAACACTAACATACTTTCCTGCATGTTAATTTTAGTTAATATCTACTCAGTAAAACAATCACCCAGCTCAAGATATATGGCACAAATTAAGCTGAACGCCCAAACAAATTCAGCAACAGACCTTGGCCTCAGTGGGCTCTTTAAGTCCAGTGCAACATCCATTTACATTGTTTTATTTCTCTCTCAAAGTGTAACTTGGTCCCTGTGGGGTTACGTGGACTTAGGTTCATTTTCACATTGTAGTAGCACCATGATAGTCTTGCATTTAAATAGTCTCATTTCATTTTGATACCATGATGTCATCTCTGCAGAGGTGTATTGAGAGTCTCTGGAGGATTTAGTGGTAATGCCAAGGCAGAGTCAAGCAGCACTACCTGACCTAGCCAGTCAGCCAGGTGCATTGCTGCTCTGTACAATCAGCTCAACTTCAATTCCTGAGCCCAGCCTTGTTCTCTGGAGTGATAGTGCAATGTATTTTTATATCCTTTGAGCCCAGTTCACTCTCTCACTGGCAGAAAGCATTAAGGTCTGTGGGAAAACTAATATTTTTGGGACATGCAGGTCAGCAGGAGGTGGGAAAGGACACAGCCAGGGCTGGTTCTCCTGTGGTAGGTTCCTCTCTATGACTACCTGACAGGAGGTTGTAGCGAAGTGGAGGTCGGTCTCTTCTCCCAAGTAACAAGTGATAGGACAAGAGGAAACAGCCTCAAACTGCACCAGGAGAGGTTTAGATTGG
The DNA here is from genome assembly GCF_000696875.1 of Nestor notabilis. Classification (NCBI taxonomy): domain Eukaryota; kingdom Metazoa; phylum Chordata; class Aves; order Psittaciformes; family Psittacidae; genus Nestor; species Nestor notabilis. Next base: position 26,478 of record NW_009913402.1, on the reverse strand, counting down.
ACATTAGGAACAATTTCTTCACAGAGAGGGTGCTCAGGCATTGGAACAGGCTGCCCAGGGCAGGGCTGGAGTCACCGTCCCTGCAAGTGTTCACACACTGTGTAGATGAGGCCCTCAGTGACATGGGTTAGTGGTGGCCTTGGCAGTACTGGGGTAACGGTTGGACTTGATGATTTTGAAGGTCTTTTCCAAGCCAGCTGATTCTATGATTAGTGTTTCTCCATGGCTGTAGCCAGTGGAGAATTTGCTCAGATGTCTAGAGATGATTAAAGCTACCTGCTTGAAAATCCCATGGGAAGGCAAGGAAAGGTGAATCTATCCCCTAGGTGCCATGGAGCATGGATGAATCTAACCTACCACTTGGCTGTTCTGGAGCCAAGAACAACTAGACATTAGTGAGCAGATGCCCAGAGTCCTCTGAGAAGCACAGAGCTACTGCAGTGCCCCGAGTACCCTGAATGCCATGGTAACATAAAGCACTTCCAACTGTAAATGTCATCATCCCAATGGCAATCTCTGTACATCTGTCTGCAGCCTGCATCTCATGAACAACTCACACACTGTGTCCTGCCATGTGAGGATTTGTGCTGGTCCCCCTCTCCCAGCTCAGCCCGAGCCACCTGGGGAAGGAGGGATCCCAGGTTCAACTGTTAATGGCATGTCTCCCAGGTGAGGATGCAGCTCTGGGGCTTTGTCCCACACCCTCAGCTCCAGCAGCATCTTGACCTGGTGGCAGCAGCAGAGGTGGTACTTCAGGCCAAGGGGTTTTATATTTATAGAGCTGCCATCAAATCAGTCTAACTCAGTTGTACAGTATTTATGGTAGGATTAGATACATGACTGCATCCAAAGCAAATAGAGAGATACACACTTCTTGGTGGAAGGGAAACCCTAGCTTTAATGTGCATTTCTTTCCCTAATGCTGTAAGATTTCCAAGGACAAATTCAATCAGGCTGCTTGACTTTAAAGGTGAAGTCTTTCTGGTTAGTATTTTTCTTGTAATTATTTTGTTTAAAAATAAATGAGTTCTGTAGCTTTTGAGCTTCAGGGTTAGTGGTTTGATTTTAATTCTCTCCAAAAGCAGTGAGACTGCTTAGTGTGAGCCTACAAAAGCAATTCTGAGAAGCTGCTGGGTTTAGGCATTTCTAGACTGATGCAAGAATAAAGCTATTTGTTAGAGCTACCTCTGGGATCCAGTGCCTGGATACATTTGTCAAAGGACATGATATTGAATGCTTCATTTTCCAAACACTAGGCTAAGATAAATTATATCTGGGTGTTGAGCCTTCCTGATATAAATCAGTGGCATATCAATAATATGATTCAGCTTCCCTCAGAAATGTTAAAGTAAATGTGCTAGGATCCTTGTGGGAAATGGTAGGTTTCATTTCATGGACTTCTGCAAGGAGTAGTGTCAGTGGAGCCCCCTCTTTAATCTGGCCAATAGGCTAATGGGGAAATAAGTGTAAAAAGACATGACCTAGAAGGATGATGCTTTGCAACAAGTCTTTCTGACTGATAAAGCTGTGAGGGTGTTTGGAAGCCCATGCAGAACCAATGCAAGTTCTTTAAGGTTAGAGATGAAGCAATGAATGCTTTTTCAAGGTCAGATGAGACTTGGAAGTTAAACTGGGTGAGGAAGGAAGACAAACTATATGGAACTGCATATTTCTTGCACTAGTCTTTGATTTGAGAGGCCTGGGGTTAAATCTTCTCCTAAGCCTTAAATAACAATTAGTTTGGTGGTTTGATTCCAATCTTCATTTTTCATATGAGGCACAAGTGCAGTTCTGAAATCTGTTTGTTATGATTGACATCTTCTATTGATTTTGAAGTACTTTTGCTCACTTGCAAGGTCCTCAGTAACACTTTCATGGCCTGCCTTTCAAAGCTGACTTTTCACTTACGCTTCCTGAAGAGTATCTGCTCATTTGCTGAGACATTCATATTCATCACAACCTGGAAACAGTTAAAGCTTGAGCTTTATGCCCTATGGCTTTGAAATCATCACTCTCCTTATAGACAGAATACTGAATCTGCTTTTTTTCCTCTTTGAATTTGAAAGCAAATTCTGCAGTGGCTGATATTCTCCCAGGACTTTAAACCTCCATACACAAGTACCAAGTAGCAAGCTATGAGAGCCGGAGAGCACTGGAGTCCTTATTTATCCCTTACTCAGGTACCCAAGATGCAAAGAAGAATTAGATTAATCTTACCCTTTGTGTATCCTACACATCAGCAGTAGGTGCACACTTCTTCCACTGGCTTCTGCTGCAGTGAGACACCATACGAAGATGTGATAAAGTTGCTCACAGGGAGAAAAGCGAATAAATGGAAGAAAACAGGCTATACCCTAAATGGCAGAGGTAGTGAGGATACAAAAATGGAGAAACAAGCAAGTGGAAACAAAAGGAAGGGAGAATTTCAGCAAAGATTGGAAACATGACAGATTAACATGTGTGCTGTAATGGAGAAACCATCCAGTAACAAATGACAAAAGAAAAACCTCATGAACCCATGTACAGGATTCCTCTGTTCTCCTTTAAAGACTAGAAAAATAGATCTGCTTTCCCAGCCTTTAACCCCAAAGAGTGGAAGAATAAATAGCTCAGAGGCCAGGGACTATACCTAAGAGTCTCAGGTTAATTTCATTGCTTTGTCATAGCCTTCCTGTATAGCCCAAGAAAACCAGTTCCTTTAGTTGTGCTCTGGTCCAGCAGCAGTGAAGTGATACAATTGCTTCCTTACCTCCAAAGAATTTGACAACACATGTTATGAACTGCAGAGCTGATGGATGTGGGCAAGGACCAAAGTGTTTGGTGGGATCATGACACTAGTCCCTTGCTATTTGCTTGCAACTTCTTCTTGTTGATCAGAACAAGTAGGTAAGAATGGAAAGAAGGAAGGAAGGATGGGACTTTGGAAGAAGATCCTGGGATGTTTCATCTTGAAACACTGTCATTGTCACTGCAGGAACCTCCTCTTACAACTCATACTTGAAAAGGGTTTTTTTCCCCATCTCCATGCAGATGTTCAGGCTGGACTCACTGATTCCTAAAGGCTGTGTTTCACTCTAGCTGTCTGCCATGTAATGTGAATTAATGCCAGCCCTCAGTGAGTCTACTTTTATTTATTCTCTCCAGGGGTTAGTGGCTTATAGGATTATAGAGTTGAATTCAACTAAGTAAAGCAGAGTAAGAAATCATGCTTTTACAAATACTGAGAAATGCTTATACAGCTGCATGTTTCTGCTTCTTTTACACTAAACATTGTTTTATTGATGCTTATTGCAGTATTTTCCTGGGTAATTATTCAGACAATGGAAGGCACCTCCCTTTTGTATTTAATTGTATTTATATTACTTGTTTACTGCTGGCAAATACTTTTGTAGATGAAAGCTGATAAAAGCACTAGATGAATCAATCAGGGAAGACAGGAAAAATGTGTATTAGCAACAATCTGCTGGGTTTTAAAAACTGGGACAAACAAGAACTTGATGCTTTCTGCTTCCACTCAATCCTGTTAGTGTACATGAATACAGTATTGCAAACAGAACTTGCCTTTGCCTCAGGACTTTATAGAATGAACAGACCTATTGGGTTAGCTGAAAGGAGGTCCCACTGGGAGAGGAAAGGCTGTGGTGGCCTCTGCAAGAAGACCAAATATGCAACATGGGTTCCTAGAGTTTTCAGCTACCCTGGGCATAAGTAATCTGTAGTCAACAGACTTCCTAACAAATGTTGTTGTGAAATACAGCCTTCACACCATAAGAAAGTTGATCTTTTTACAGATTTTGGAAATCTCAGCCATTGCAGCTTCTCTTTAATACTAAATCTAATCTTTAATATTAAACCTAATTTTTAGGCTTCATGAAAATGTTCCACTGGGATCAGTCTCACAGCTCATGCCCATCTCTATTATTTCTGAGTCCTTAGAGTTAAGTTCTGTTGTGTTTGCAGACATGTCACCTTTGCATTACCTACCTTTTAAAAAGTAGCCTTTATAGCTGCAAAAAAGCTTTCTTGGGTTGATGTAATGTTAAATTAGGGAAAAATTTATTGCATCAGTGAGGAATCATTGCCCCAGCATCTTACCTATTACTCCAAATGTTAGAATGAGTTGCAGGAAACCCATGGGATGCAGAAGTACCACTGATAGCTACGGAAGGTCATTTACCAGGCAGATGTACTAATTCAGCTTTGGGATCAGATGTTGCAGGTACAATGTGCTACAGTTACAAAGCAACAGAAGAAACATGGGGAAAAGTAAACCCAGAATGTTTACTGTGAAAGTCACTAGTCCACACCACATGTGGTGCTATCACTAGCTATCAATAAATCCTTTGTTGTTAAGGTTCCCGTAGTTGACCTATACCAGAGTTATTCCCATACAGGAATACAGGAGTATTACAGTTCCCATACAGGAGGTAATATGTGCATTACTTTCAGGTGATTAGTACTGATTCTCTGCCATTGTTGTACATTTGCTTTTCATATTTATAATTCCAGTTTTCAAAAGCTTGACACTTGAAAGATTTATTAGTCATATAAACATCATTGTTATAGCATGCTTTGCTTTAATGGAGGTTTGCAACCTGTAAGGCCCTTGTACACTGTGATTTGCTGTATTGTATAAATCTATCCTGTACAAGCAGTTCTGTATAAATCTGGTAATGCAAGATTCCTGCTTCACTGAAGCCAGTGGAAAACTCTCACCAAGTGTAAGTTTTCTCCAATGTAAAGACCATGAAATTCTCATGGAAGTTTGATAACAGAAATATGGTGCCAAAGGTGTTTTGCTGTGGTAGGCTGCACTTCAGACAGCTCTTACTGGTCCCAGAACACATTTTACTGTTGGTCAGCTGCTTCCCAGTTACTATTATTTTCAAAGGGAAGCCCTAGAACTTGGCCAGCTTCAATTTCTGTGTTTGTCATTCAGATGTAGATGTGCATCAGCATCCAGGCTGCAAAGCACTCCTGAACTATGTTCTTGCTTTACACATTCTAGGCTATGGTTTGTATTTCAATAGATGTATTGTGTTCTAAAGTATCCATGGGGGGGAAATAAAGAAGTCCCTTTGATTTCTCCTTCCCCCCAGCATTACTGTTATTGAGTGGTCCTTACTGGTGAATAATGACTTTCTTAAAGTGGAAACAGATTAAAAAGTCAAAACCAAGAGCATTCAGGCCAAATTCTGCTGTCACTGACACCAATATAAATCCAGAGGCACTCAAATGGATTACAGATTTATGCTGGTGTAACTGAAAGCAGAATTTTGCCTTAAGTCTTTAACTCATTAGGGATAAATAGCCTTTTAGCTAATGAAAATGTAGCATTTTTGTTAACAGCTTCATAATGATATACACCAAGTGCTACATTGCCCTGGTAATTGGAAAATATACTTGCCTTTCTCCGGGGGTAAAACATGGACCCTGTTGTAGTTGTTCCATAGTGAAATAATGGAGCCATAAAATCCACACCCCAAAATATGCTCATATCATTGAAGGATAAGCAAAATCTAACTCTATGCAACTAAATCCTACTCAAAACCAGCTGAAAACAGAGCTGAGAAAAATATGGTGCTGTTGAGTTCCCCAGTGCCAAGTGGGGACATGTGCTTTCACACGGGATTTTTCACAGACTCTTCCTCAACTCCCAGCTGGAACTTTGTTCAGTGTCAGGAAGAGTGTAGTGGCCCTCGAAAAGTGACTGACAATGTTAAGAGTGTGGATGGCAAGTTGGATGCAGGCTTCTGACTTTTCCTGAATCCCAGGTCTTTCTTTTGCTCCTGCTCAGTTTGACTCTGCCTTGACAGGTTCTGTTAGAGAAACAACCTTTCCCTTCCCACGCACAATAGGAAGTTTCTCAGGTTTGGCCTCAAACACCTCCTGTTTGGCTCAGGACTACCTGAGGTTTCTAGCAGCAATGCCAGTATTGGAGGCAATGTATTTTGTTCACTTGGCAGTGGAGCTGAAGTTTCCCATTTTCCAGACTCCTCTTACCTGTGAGGATACTAACAAAACTCTCTTGTCTTTGTTGCAGCCAATCAGTTATCATAAAATACTTAAACAAACGTAATTAATATCTTCATTAATGCTTTATTACAGCCTCTTTACCTGCTCTGTCAGGGAACAGCCAACAGCTCCCTGAGGAACGGGGAGCCATGAGCAACCAGTTCCAGTGCCTCACCACCCTCACAGTAAAGAACTTCTTCCTTATATCCAACCTGAACTTCCCCTGTTTCAGTTTGAACCCATCACCCCTTGCCCTATTGTTTAATACCCACCTATGGCAGTAGAACTGATGTTAAAACATTGAGGATGCTTTGCACGTATTTCCATGGGGTTTCAGTGTCTGTGAGTTTTGCTTTCCCTTTGTTGCTGAATTATTAGCTATGGAGACAGATAACTCAAAAAGCAGAAAAGTGATTTTGTTGTCCATTTCTCAAAAGCTGCTTATTAGGTTAAAGTCAAACTTTTCTGCTTTCTATTGTATTTACAAAAGCAATAGTAATAAATATTGACAAAGCTAAAGAGCCTTTGGGAAGGAGCAGCCTGGAATTGCTATGCAAACATGCTTTAAAAATTACCTACAGACAATACTGCTGTATTAAAATAATAATCCAAATGAGAGTATTGAATACTACTTGTTTTGCTTCCCTTTACGTCGAGGAATAATGATGGATCTTGTGCTACTTTTGAATGAAAACATCAATTGGGGAGTGGATTTACATAATAAAATTAATAGAGCATGGAAAGCTTTCGGCATCACTTTCTGCTTCTCCTCTGTGTGTCACAGAAGTTATATTTAAAAAGACAGATGATTGCAAGTTTGTTTAGGAAAACAAATCCTCTGGGCTGCATATATGAGATCTTTACATGGGTCAGCTGCCCCAACTCACAAGACACTCAGGTTCTTCCTTTTCTGTTCCCATAAAGAGAATCTGTAATTGCACTGAGCGCCACATGTGGGGCAAAATGGCATCATTTACCTACTAGCCTGGTTCTCTCCATGTAGAGATGCCCTTCTTACTTATGTGCTCTGGAGGCCACCCACCAAAGAGGAGATGGAATCAACACCTGTTATCCAGTCCAACACAAAATATAATTTCCTTGCACTTCCAAAGGGAAGACTTTGTGGAAAAATAACTTACCACCTTTACACCATAATCTGGTTTATTATTCCATGGGTATCTGGGTCTGGGCTTTCTGTTACAGTAGAGTAAACCTTGCAGTGTCTTTTGCCAGTGGTGCAAGCCAAGAGATCTTCCAGACCCTGATGGGAAAGGAACAAGAGTTAGAGTTGAAGGAGCTAGGTGGGGAAAGTCTGCTTCCTTGTGGATCAGATGGGGTATGTCACTTCACTCCATATTCATTACCTCCTCTCAGAGCTGCAACCATCTATCTTTACAGTGAGTTGTAAAGTTGGGGTTTTTTTACTACCTTTGAAAATCTTCATACCCAGCAATCTGTGGCTCTCCATAAAATAGAAAGGATGTCTATTTTGCTGAACCAAAAGAGGAATGGTAAACTGACTGAGCCTCAGGAGAGACAGACCGAGAGAAAAGAAGTGTGGTTTCAACATCTCAGCTTCTGGTTTCTCACACGCAGTCCCCTTCATTTATTCACCCTTGCATCACAGTCCTCCTTCTGGAGAAAGCTGTAAAGTAATGTCTGGTCTTGTAGCCAAAACCTGTCTTAGATTCCTGCCCGATGCCTGTTTTATACTCTTCTTTCATTATCCTCTAATGCTGCCATTGTTAATTTGCTGTCCGTGGTCTGCTTCTGGTTCTCCACATGGGGACATGAGGTGAGTTTTCTGCACTCCTTTGAGACCAAGCGTCTCTAATTGGCAGTCAGTTCACAGTCTGCTTTATGAACCCTGTTTTAAGGCTTATAAGAATTCAGCTTGAGCTAAGACCAAAGAGGAATTTACTAATTTTGAGGTAGGGACAAGTTTGCAATTAGCTACTAATGGGAACTTGATGTTGCCCTAAGGGTGACGAATCAAGGTTCAAGTTACAAGAGAAATTGTTTCAGGGTCTGTAGAACAGTGGAAAAGTACTTTTCTAGATCTCATTCTCTTTAGTGACAAATCAGGCAGTTTCTGGTTGTCTTCCATTGCTTCCAGTCATGTCAGTAAGGACCTTACTTAAAACTCAGATCAGTTTTATTCTTTTTACATATAAATTCCATTTCATAACAACAATAGTGCTTTCCAGGCAGCTCATCTGAGGAAGATTACTCTTCTTCAGAGGTAGTAAAACTCACTCAGTCTCATTATACAATTCAAGGTATGTGAAGGAGACGATTGCCTATAAACATGCTGCCTGATGGGTGTTAATGCTTCATTATATTTACTGTTTTCTTTTCCTGGCTTCAGGTAACATGACAAACTTTTTCCCCAGGAATAAGATTTGGGAAATCAGATAGCCTCTAAAAATTAAAGAGAACATCCTAATCTTCACACTTTGGCTTGAGTTTTTACAGTGTAAGGAACATGTCTCATTTGTTGTTTATGTGAGAGGGAGTATCTCTACAGAAATGCATCATTTATGCTAAAGTGTTTTAACTTGTATGCTGAAATTAGGCACCTAACTCTGCTTAATTTCCCAAATAATGTCCCATTTTATATCAGCACTTAAGCATGTGCTGAAGTGTTCTCTTGAAAAGACAAGTAATTCTGCAGTTGTTCATCAATGAGACAATTCTCAAAGTGCCTGAGTAGATGCTCAGCCCCTTAGATGCTTGGCTAAAAAAAGAGTCCCCTGCTTATTTGGCTGGATTGGAAATTACATATCTGCATTAAGACATCCATGGCTAAACATTTTGGCCATCATGTTTTTAGTGCTTACCAGTGACAGTTTTAATTATTATAATTATTAATACAAAAAAAGAATACTTGACTGCTTCTTCCCCTCTCTGCAGTCATTAGCAAGAGGTTCAGTGTGTCTGTGCTTATTTGGAAATGGAAAAGTTATTCTAGTAGATGAAAATCAAAACCTGGTACATTTTATTCCTGCTTAGAGGGTCCACCCAGTTCTGGCTGGCTATGGTGAAAATATAAGTAGGAGTGGTAAATGTCCCATCGCTGGCAGTGTCCAAGGCCAGGTTGGACACAGGGGCTTGGAGCAACCTGCTCTAGTGGAAGGTGTCCCTGCCCATGGCAGGGGGTTGGAACTGGATGAGCTTTAAGGTCCCTTCAACACAAACCATGCTGGGATTCTATGATTTTCAGCTAGTGGGGTAAGCCCTGCGTCTCTTCCTGCTGCTTTTGAAGTCAGCTCAGTGAGCATAAACTAGAGGAGGATGCTGCAACACTGCCTCTGTTAGAGAGCACTGCAGCAGGGAACAATCAGACTTAGGATGGCAGAATCATTGCAGAGAACTGTATTCTCTAGAGTCCCTCATGCCCTGAATTGCTTTAGTAATCACTTTAGGCCCAACTGCTTTTAGTGAGTACTTCACCCTTCTGTGCCAGCATTTCTTACGCAGATAGACAATTTTAGATTAATTTCTTGATTGGAAGATCATAGTTATCCAAGTCCTTTGCTCATCAGCAGTGTGACATTCACAATCTGCCAACACACCACTCTGGGAGATTAAGTAGAATAGATTTTAAATGGTATGTTATTGACATTTCAATTATTTAAGCTTGGGTAGAAAGTGACCAGATGAGGTTTAGATTATATGATCCATCTCACAAAAAAGTTCTGCTGGAAAGGAGCAGATGAAAGAAGGGACAAGGGGCAGCTCAGATGACTATAGATCAGAGCTGAGAAGAGGTAGACAACTTGGATAGATACACTAGGGGATAGATCCAAAAGAGCTTTATAGAACAGTCCAAGTGATACAAATGCTATTTCTAAATACCTCAGGAAGACAAAATACCTCGAGGAAGAAACATGAAGCAAAAGGCATTAGCAGCAGGCAGAAAATAAAGGGTGTTACCAGCCCCAAAACTATCAGTATAAATCAGCCACTAGAAGAATCAGGAAGCTGTTTGGGTGGTTTCTCATCATTAGGAGACCAAGATTCTGGAAGACTTCCAGTGGAGGCAAGACAATGGAACTGTGAATGGAATTATAGCACCCGCTGGACAAAACCAGCAATGGGCAGGACTCAGGGAGTTAGGAAATCTTCCCTTCCCCTCTTTTCCCAAGGAACACAGCACTCCATTAAAACCAATTGCTATCTTACTATGATGTAAGTGTGAGATATACAAGTATAAGAGGTAAGCAATGTAAAAGCCTAAGATTCCTGCTCACAGAAGTTAATAGAGGATGTCTCAGGGTTACACAGTGCTCTGTGTGACAGAACCTGCAGCCTGGATTGAAGGCCCTGACCACAGAATGCCAAAACCACTGTAAGTCTGTTGTTATATGAACCTTTCATGTAACAGTCTGCCTCTGTTTGCTTAAATACTTGTAAATGTTCTGTGTTGCTGAAGGTCAAAACAGCTGGCCAGCAATATCTGTATTCTTATATAGAATCCCAGACTGGTTTGTGTTAGAAGGGACCTTAAAGCTCATCCAGTTCCAACCCCTGCCACGGGCAGGGACACCTTCCACTAGAGCAGGTTGCTCCAAGCCCCTGTGTCCAACCTGGCCTTGAACACTGCCAGGGATGGGGCAGCCACAGCTCCTCTGGGCACCCTGTGCCAGCGCCTCAGCACCCTCACAGGGAAGAGCTTCTGCCTCAGAGCTCATCTCAATCTCCCCTCTGGCAGGTTCAAGCCATTCCCCTTGTCCTGTCCCTACAAGCCCTTGTCCAAAGCCCCTCTCCAGGTCTCCTGGAGCCCCTTTAGGCACTGGAGCTGCTCTAAGGTGTCCCCTTCAGGAGCCTTCTCTTCTCCAGCTGCCCCAGCCCAGCTCTCTCAGCCTGGCTCCAGAGCAGAGCTGCTCCAGCCCTTGCAGCATCTCTGTGGCCTTCTCTGGACTTGCTCCAACAGCTCCATGTCTCTCTTGTGCTGTTGCCCCAGAGCTGGATGCAGGAGTGCAGAGGGGGGCAGAGTAAAGGGCCAAAATCCCCTCCTCTTTGGACTAGGCTGTTGTCAGTGTGCTCTCCCATGTGTGTGCCAGTCCTCTTGAAGAACCCTCAAATTCTTGAAGCCATGGATATTCACATCTCCCAGAATAATTGTCTCAAGGAATCTGCAGATTCAGATGGACACCACCATATCAGTTGCGTTTAGAGTACATTATAAGGATGCTATCTTCAGTTGTAAAAGAGATTAGATTCCAGCCAGCCACTTAGTAATGCTATTTGAGGGTTTTAAAGTTTATCCTGATGATTTGAATAATGACTGGAATAACAGTTTATTCTAACTATTTGAACTGCACATCAGCACAGTAACTGAGAATGTATTAATAATGCTTAGAGCTTACACATTGCATTTCAAAGAGACTTACATACAGTAGCTAATTAATAGCCTGATGCCACTGATCTATCTATAAACTTCAGTTCCTGTCACAGGCTTTGTTTCTTGTGAAGTACAGCTCTGATGGCTGAGATCTAATGCACGACTTTGCACAAGATTTCACATGTCTCTGGGTAAATAGAGGACTTTGTGGTCTTCTAAGAGCTGGAGCAGAGCACCCAAGCTTCAAGTCATTATCTTTTCTGTGTCTAGCAAGCAATGGGAATTCTCTTTATCACCTTCTCTGTCTTTGAGTGATACCTGTC
>NW_009913402.1:0-14762 GCF_000696875.1 Nestor notabilis | reverse complement strand
CCTGCTGACTGGAGAGGGACAAACCCGAGCATGGGCCAGTGAAGTTGCTAGTTGGCAACTGAGTGTTTAAAAGCCTGAATGCGGGTGATATTCTGTGCAAGTGGTTTTCAGCACAGACCTTTTGGCACCCTGAAGGGTCTCCTAAAACTAGGACAGGACCTGCTTAGGACAAATGTGTGCCTGGACCAGAGCAGATGAGGCCCTTGGCACCCCTGTGTTCTATGGCAATCAGATAAACCTGCTGGGAGGTGGATGTGGGTGATGCTGGGATGGGAGTACAAGTGTAGTATGTCTAGTCCAGACTAGATTTTGGAGTCCAGAGTAAAGAGGGGCATTGCCAGTGACAGAAGGCATGGAGGAACAAATGAGTTATGGTAGAAAGGTACCTTATTCCCAGAGTCAGGCTCTTACCAGGATTCATCAGTGAAATGAGAACAGGCTCAGTCAATATGTGTTTGAGAGATCTCTCCTGACACTTCCAAGCTACTGGCATCAATAGTTTGCAGTCAAAGGATCAGAGATTCAGGCCTAGTATTTTAATGAAGTTTATTATTTTCCCAATTGTTTCAGCTCTACCTGTCAGAGGTTAAATCCTGCCAGTGCAGTTCATAAACCTTCTGCTGACCTTGACATCTGCACATGGGTTATCCACTCCAGCCTTATAGATTTACTTTGGTAGTGTCATCATTCCCCTTACTGAATACTCTGTACAGTTACTTGGTATAAATATTCATGTTTAAAAGAAGGAAAGGAAACCAGTTCAATTTACCAGCTGCTAGTGAAGAGCATTTTAAACCATAGGTTAAATCTGTAGTTTGCAAATACCTTTGACTATCATAGATGGGATTAAAAATATCTGTTAAAAAATGTTCGGAAGTAGCTTTGCACACTTGATTTCTTAAGTGCAGAAGGAAATGTCATTCTTGCAGGCTCATGCGTTTTCATCTGATTATTGCTAATGTAAATTGCCAGTAGGGAATGCATAAATCTGTGCTGCAGCTCTTGAAATTGGTGCAAACAGTACACATCTTTTTGCAAATCCATCTATCCACTTCAGTCCTGTCGTGCAGAATGCTACTATCTTACTGAAAGACTTGATAGACATTGGGTTGTCACAGATGGAAGATCAAAATGTGATTTCTTAAGAATTGTGCAAGCATTTCTCATTTTGCCAGCTCCTCACCGAGCGTGTAGAACAAGAGAATTTAATCTCTGTACATGCTTTGGGAAGGTGGAAGTTGTACGTGGGGGGAAAGTTTCACTCCCAATCAGAGAGGGCAAAAGCAAAGCACTCAGCAAACCCATTTAATAACAGGTCATTTTGCTCCTCTCCTGGAGCAGGAGACAATTAGAAGAGAACATAACATGGGGGAAGGGAGAAGCAAACAACACTATAGAATTATTGAGCTGAACAATATCCTCTCTTGCATTTCAGAGGGAGGATTGCAGAGAAGTTGACATTTTAATATTTTCTAAATGACTCTGCAACATGTTTCCTGATGAATCTAATCTGGTGCCTCTTCCAAATTCATAGTTCATCCAAGAATGTTTGGGCAAATAAGTTATTAAATCAGTAATTTAGATTGAGCAAGTTTTATATTTCAGTATAATTTTACAAAGATAGCCTAATTCCCAGAGGTAAAGGAAGAAGGCTCATTATTTCCCATGCATAGAGGTAAATGGTTTACTAGCAACACTCTATTGATTTTCATCCTACATCTCAATATTGACTGTTGTTTACACTAAAAGAGGAGAGTGGGTGAGGAAATACAGGAAAAGAGCTTTTTTGGTTGTGGGACTAACATTTCTACACTACTGATACCTCTGATAGTGACTCACAGCTGTGAAACTATTTCAATGTTTGAAAGCCAATAACAAAACAAGTAAAATAGTTTGTCTTAAGAGGTCTTAGTAATTCTCAGTAGCTAATGAAAGCACCAGCTTTTCTCATTGCATCTGAAGCTCTGACATTGCAGCATGTGAGCTTTGTTTTCTGGGCCACTTTGAGAAAACTCCTGATTGAACTGAAGTGAATTGATAAATCCTACCCATCTCTACGTTTTCGTTCTGGGCCCCTCACTGCAAGAGAGACACTGAGGTGCTGGAGTGGGTCCAGAGAAGGGCAATGGAGCTGGTGCAGGGCCTGGAGCACAAGTGTGATGAGGATGGGCTGAGGGACCTGGGGGGTTTAGTCTGGAGAAGAGAAGGCTCAGGGGGGACCTTATTGCTCTCTACAACTGCCTGACAGGAGGATGGAGCCAGGAGGGGGCTGGTCTCTTCTCCCAAGGAACAAATGACAGGAAAAGAGGAAACGGCCTCAAGCTGCACCAGGGGAGGCTTAGTTTGGACATTAGGAACAATTTCTTCACAGAGAGGGTGCTCAGGCATTGGAACAGGCTGCCCAGGGCAGTGCTGGACTCACCATCGCTGCAAGTGTTCACAGCCCATGTAGCCGAGGCCTCAGTGCCAGGGGTTAGTGGTGGCCTTGACAGTGCTGAAGTAATGATTGGATTTGATAATCTTAAAGGTCTTTTCCAACCCTGCTGATTCTGTGATTCTATGACTTTGACAAAGAGGAGAAATCTCTCCTCAAAAACTAGTCATTCTTTACAATAAGCTATTATCAGTTGACTTGTAAGAGATCATCTTGTCTTCTCTTCTCTTGGGTAGTTCATTTTGCAGTGTTTCTGCATAGTAGTAGCAGCATATTTTGTAATCCTGAAAAGCGTGTTCAAGCCTGTGAGCAAGCTGGATGGCTGCTGGGAAGCCCGAGGAGATGGGTGAATACTTCCACTCATGCTGGTAATTTGAAAGTGTTGATGAATAATACTTCAAGTCATAATGAACGTTGGAGTCTGTTGCTTTTGATTGAAATCTAAAACAAGCCATGTCTGCTAGGATATATCTGCCTGGCTTTTTTATAAACCACAAGTTTAATATTCATGTATAAACATCCTTTTACATATGCTGTAGAAATTTACTTGTAAACAACAGATATAATTCATCACCATTACAATCTCACCAGCTTTATTTGAAATTAAGTTTGGAATCTGGGCTTTAACTCATTCACATAATTTCTCTGCAGAAACAATCTTGGCCTCTGCTACTTGCAGTTAACAAGCAATGCTGCCTTTCAAGTGTTGTTGAATGCAAGAAATAAATAGAAACATTCATATTCTTTTCTTTGCCTTCCAACACATTAAGTTACTTGACACTTGACAAACTGCTGTGATTTGGTTCTTGGGACAGCTGCTGAAATGGTCAAGTCAGAAGTGAAGTAGGCATTGTATTATGGATAGACAAGGCTTCTTATAGACATTGGCTCTGTGGTTTTTGTATAGCAGTGGCTGGTAGCTGAATCTAGGACTGGAGAATGGTAGGCTCTATAATATCTATTTTAGAATGATCAACATAGAATCATAGAATGGTTTGGGTTGGAAAGGACCTTAAGATCATCCAGTTCCAACCTCCCTGCCATGGGCAGGGATTCCTCACCCTAGACCATGCTGCCTGAGGCTCTGTCCAACCTGGACTTGAACGCTGCCAGGGACAGTGCATTTACCACTTCTTTGGGCAACTTGTTCCAGTGCTTTTCATGGCATTTCCTCATCAAGGGGAATTTGAAATCCATCAGCAGACAAGGGAGAAAATACTTTAAATAATATACTGAAAGACTTAAAATCAATGTGCTTTGCACCAGCTTAACTTGGTGCTAGAAAAGCTGTCCTTTTTTAATCACAGAGCAAGCTACGCTTTCCAAAGCCTGCCCCTTCAGTGTTTGCTTCACTTCTCTGTATTTGATGGAAGAGAACTAGGCATTTATTAGGCATCAACAGATTGGACTGAAGGATTTTCTCCAGGAGTAACACATAATGTCAGGTTTGTGTATCCAGTCAAACACATTTACTATTACAAAGCAATCAGTCATTGAATTACTGATGAAACAAAACAGAAAGCTCTTAAGTGTATCCATAGCCTATTAAATCTTTTCTTCTGCCTGTTCACTCTTTTGTCTTTGAGCCAGACACACTGTATGTCTTCTTTGTCTAGTATGTACCCTCTATTTCTATTGTAGTCCTAACACTGTTAATCTGCTCAATAATTTATAAGACAGCTGACCTCAACATTAGGTGAGCTATTGAACAAACATCAGGGAGTGTTAAATTCAGTTTAGGCACTTTAGTCTGAAAAGCCCTCAGAGTGCATGGACTCCATCCACTAAGAGCACAAGATGCCTGGAGGGAATAGGCAAACCTGGGCTCCTGCACATCCTCCTCTCCTGTCATTACCCAGCTGATAAATATTTAAATCACAGGCTGAGGTGGGTGGACCACTTTCTGTCCTATTGTCTCCTCTTTCACTTCTGTGGCTAAAGGTATAATCTTTGCACACAAGCCCTGTTTAAGTACTCTGTTACTAAGGAAACAAACTTGTCAAGCATGGACCATGTGGGAATAATGGTGATTTATTTAGAAAAGGAAAGGTTTGTCATTTTAAGCTCACTGCTACAGAATTGCTTTTTGATTACCTTCAAGCTTATTGCATTGTCTTGTCACAATAAACTATAGGAACAAGTGGAAAGGTTAATAATTGTGGGCTTTGTTCTTGTCAGTTGTTCTGCAAAAGATCATACAGGAGACCTGCACCCGTAGCTCAAAAGGAACAAATTTCAGGAGGGCTGGAGCAGGATCCTGGACTCCATTTATTCTGTTGTTTTTATTAGCTATTTATTTCCTAGCTGCCTCCAAAGGCAGCACGGCTGAGATGAGCAGATTTGCAGACCTGCTACAAGGATGGACTCAGTGACACAGTGCTAAGGATGGGCAAGGTTGGTCACACATGTTTGTCAGAGTGGGGAAAGGTGAAGGATCTGAGCAGGAGAGGAGAAAGACAAGGAGATTTGAGAGTGTTTTATGAGCTCTAAACTGCAACACATTTTCTGAGCCCCACCACTGAAGGTTCCTTATTTGTTAGGAAACATCAGGGGTTTCCTTTCCTTTTTTTTTGTTTTCCCTTTCCCTCTCCCTTTTCCCTTACCTTTCTCTCCTTTTCTCTCTTTCCCCTTCCCTCTCCCTTCACTGTTACTTCTCCCTTTCCCTTTCCCTTTCTATTTTCCTTTCCTTTTCTCTCTTTCCCCTTCCCTTTCCCTTTCCCTTTCTATTTTCCTTTCCCTTTCCCTTTCTATTTTCCTTTCCCTTTCTTTCTTCCTGTCTTTCCCTTCCCATTTCCCTTCCATTTAGATCCCGCTAATCAGATAAAATTCTAAATAACCTCAGTGTGCTTTGAGCTAGATCTAATGTGCATTTTTTCAGGGTCAATTAATATTACAGCAAGAACTTCCTCCTGGAGCAAGTGGGTCCCTTTCTTGCCCAGGGCTGTGTTCACCAGGAAGGACTGTGCTGCTGTGAGATGCCTAAAGGTTAAAGAGTTAAATCATTTGAGGAAGAACAGAGTGAGGGGTTCAACCTGCTGTTGAGTTTGGGGGTACTTTAAGGAATGATTGCCATTAACAAATCACCCTAAAAGCTGCTGCATTTTCACAGCAGGACAATAATTCAGCATGACGGGAAGTTTTTGAAGTGTCAGTTCAGAGCATCGTTGTTTTTAGGGTAACCTTTTGAGGAGAAACCCACAACTATTCATATAGAATACTTCTGAAGATGAGGCGCTGGTGTTTTTTTAGTATGAAATGATGACTCCTTTTGAATTTTTCATTGAAGCAACTGTAAGAATATCTGAAATCTAAATGAAATGTTTCACAGGGCTGAAGGGGAATTTATTTTTGTATATCATTCACATTCTGACTTTCTATTCTGATCTGGATTGGCAAAACTAAAAAAATCTTGAAGTATTTCCCAACAGAGGAAAAACATTTCCTACATATTCTTGGAGCTCTTACCACTTTCTCTCAGTAACAGCAGTTCTGCTTTCCAGGAAAGCCTGAGGGCTGATTGGGAAAAGCAAAAAATCCTTGCTAATATCCATCTACATCCACATGTCTTCTCCCATGTGAGATCACTTGCCTTCCATTTTGCTAGAAAATGAATAATACAGTAGTAAAGGATGCAGCATAAAGTATTCATGGCAAATTAAGACTCATCTCCAGGACCATTCAGATAACAGGGCCACAGGCCACACCTGGTCTGTTCTGCCCTGCAGGGAACTTTAGAGGAATTCTTTATCAGTGTAAGTTATTTTCATTAGCTACAAATATGAAGGAAGAATAAATTAATCACAACATAACAGGAGGTTTATGGTGTAATTATGACTGACTTGGTGTTATTTGCTGCATTAGAGTCAGGTTGGTAGTGCTTAGTGAGGGGGTTCATGGGGTTGAGTTGTGGAATCTATATTGAAGTGATGCAATTGAATGTGCTGAGACTTGGTCAGTAGGTTTTTATGCAGCAGCAATGTCAGACACGAGCGTATCTTTACTTGCAATTTGGGAAGGACTAGTAGCATTCTAGCATGTTCTGTAGTGTATCATCTGCCCTGTACCACAGCCCTTCTTTATCTGCTGTTCATAGAATCATAGAATGATTTGGGTTGGAAAGGAACTTAAGATCATCCAGTTCCAACCCCCTGCATGGGTAGGGATGCCTCACACTAGACCATGTCACCCAAGGCTCTGTCCAGCCTGGCCTTGAACACTGCCAGAGATGGAGCATTTACCACTTCTTTGGGCACCCTGTGCCAGGGCCTCCGCACCCTCATTCAGGATGCAGATTTCTAAACAAAGGCTTAAAAAATATGATCATCTGACTCAACCTTTTGCATTTTTGCATCTCTCTGTTCTGACACCAGACTCCAGATCCAAACTCCTCAGTGATGGGCTTTTTTGCTACTTGAGCACTGTTCTGAAAGCTAGAACCAGACAAATAACTGAATTTTGAGGTTTCCCCTGAACAGGAGAAGGGAAAAATGAATTAAAAACAATTGTCAGGTTAGCCAATGATTTACATTTCTTAAACTGAAACACAGATAAATTTGTTCTTGAAAATGTAGTTTTAAAATTAAACCCCCAAAATGTCATTTTGATGAGGATGATCAGTATCTTAGGATTTAATCTTGGACTTTGGTGGTTGCCATCTCCTTGCATCATGAGAACAGAGGCAAAAGGGATGTGGGGACATTGTGGAGTGAGCCTGTGTCTCCTATTGCTTCTCACTGTAGCTGAGTACCACTACATTTCTTATTTCCATCTTTTGAAAGGTATGGCTGACAGCTAGTCACAGCAGCAAGAGACTGTCATGCTACCAAGGCTCTTCCAAGTGCTGCAGCCTTTATCTGTGACAGAACACTCCCAGTGCTAGTGTGAATCAGCTTCCCAGCTCTAGCACATGCACTTTTCCAGAGGCCTCTTTTCTACACATTGTCTTGTCACAGACAGGGAGAAAATTCATTCTCTTCTCTCAAGAAGTGGCTAAAATAATCCTCCTGGGACTGGGAAGCTGCCCTCAGAAATGTTGCTGTTACAAGAAGATTTTTCTGCGGTGCTTTTCCTTTCCTTCTGGAGTAACATCTTCTTCCTATTTCTAGGATGTATGTCTGACTTCTCTTCACAGCCATGGGCAAACAATGAAATCACTCTTTCTCAGACCTCTGGTCAGGCCTGGATGTTTGAATGTGCAGCCATTCCATTCTAAACAAAGAGCTTGAAGTAGAACCCTTAGAAAATAGAATCTTCTCCTTTCAAAAAGAGAACACTCTCTTCCATTTGTTTGCCCCATAGAGGAATCCCTTCAGCCTTTGGCCACACTCCCACAGCCTGGGGAGAACTGCTCAGCTGCAATATAAGCTTCCATTTCAGAAAGATTTCTAAGCAAAAGGCACTGCAGGTTTGCTAGAGGGATTCCAATGAATGGGTTGAATAATTAAATAACTTGGGATTTTATTTGTGGCTTCATTTATTCTAAATGCTTTTGAATATATTTGTATTTTGGCTTATAGATGTTAAATACACTGTAGCAATCAAATGCTAAATCTTGTAACTCTGCTTTAAAACGCACTGACAGAGGTGATGATAAGGAGTAAAACAGATTTCGCTGTCATGCTTCTGAGCCACACTGTAACAGCGGTCTTGCTGCTGCAGCCAGCTCTCAGTCTGCCTGCCCTTCACTCCGCTCAATCAATACTGGTGTAAATATGTTCTCCCAAAAGATGAACACAAGACACTGCCTTCTTCATTGCTGGAAGCAGTGCCGGTGAGCTGTGACAGCAGGACAAAGATGGTGGCCTTCACATAAAGTCACCAAAGCAGAGATTCTTGAACTGTTTCTGCATTTTCAGTGAAGAATTACTACTTTGCACTCCCACATGTCCCTTGCAACACATGTAGCATCTACCTGCATTAAAAGCCAGAGCACATTTCAATAAAGAGCACAATAAGAAGGATTAATGTTGCTCGCTTTGATGGAGGAAGAAACTCCTCTTTGTAATCTTCATCTTGTGACAGGGCGATTCATTTCTTCACTGTGTGGTGCAGGGCTGGCATTGCTCCTGAATTCCTCAAGTATTGCCTACAGCTCCCACTGCTCTAATCTCTTCAGGTTACTTTGCAGCTTGATTAGGTCCTGCTGTGTGTGTGTTATACCTCCTCAGCAGAGCTGTCACCTGCACATTTGATCACAGTTGAATTCCAGCTGTAAGAAACACCCAACAAAGTCATGTCATGGAGGGAACAGAGTTGTTTGGGTTCCTGTTGCTATAGCTACAGTGGCTCAAAAGCCTTGGGAAACCCTGGCTGGAGTTTAGCAGGATGTGACATTGTGTAGAAGAGAATTGTAAGGATCCTTCATTGTAAGGATTAAAGCAGATCTGTGAGCCCCCAGAGATCCAATCAGCCTTAGTCTGAGAGACACTGTTGTCCAAGTTGGAGAATCCTACTTTTCCATAGTCCATTTTAGTTTTTACATTGAATTCATTATGTGGTAAAGAGTCCAAGGAAAGGGCAATATTTTCTGCTGATAATTTCCTGCCTTTTCTTCACTAGCATCTCTTTAGTTTGGGAGCAAGGACACGTGCTGTGTTCTTGTCACTAAGGTCTTCATTCACCTCTTTGAACACCCTCTAGAGTTAGTGGAAGGAAACAAACAGCTGCAGAGAATGATTCTTCCCACTCATTTTAAGGCACTGAAGTGTTTGGGGAGGAGCCTATCCTCTCTTCACTAAGACCAGTGAGAGCTGAGACAACTAATTTAGACCTGATGCCCTGCTGAAGTTACACTGAAGCCCCTACGTGAGATAAATCCCCCACGAGGTGCCCGTGCTGGCTGGTCAGTCACCAGCTCCAGCAACAGGCCAAATCCTGCCTCGTGCTGTTCAGTGCATGCCTTGCTCAGAGGGGCTATGTATGGCTTTAGCAACCTGCTTTTTAGTGTCCTTTCTGACAGCAGCAGTGCCATCTGCACTCAACCAGTTTAGCTTAAATAGTCAAAGATTAACTTTTCTTCTGCAACTGGACTTTTCAGTTCCATGTTCATGTAGCACAGCTCTGGATGCAAACCTTGTGCCTTGTTACAGGCTGATTCAATGTTACACTGCATATAAAATCACAGGAAAGCAATCTTTTTCCTGCAGCAAGAAATACCTAGAATTACACAGACTATCAATCAGCCAGGTAAGGTGTTAGAATACTATCACTGCTCAGGATCTTGAATAACACAACCATAGAAAAGCATTGTCTGTGATTCCCATGGGAGGCCTGCTGGGAGCTCAGCTGGACTATAGCTTACCTTCTTCTTTAAAAACATGTTCTTTTCAAACTTCTCTGATTTTCAGAGCCCTAAAATTACTTTTCAGGCCTTTCTAACATTCAGATTGTTACCTGAAGACCAGAAATGGTTTACTGAAGAATAAGTCCTTCTTCATGAAGTGAGCCTCTGTAAATATCATAGATGTGATTCATAAAGGTAGATGGCATCATTTCAATTTGCTCTGCTCAAGTGGCAGTAGGCCCAGCAGAGTGAACAAAAGGGAGGAGATAGGACGTCTTACAAATAAATCCAATTAAATTGCTATATGGGAATTGATTGTATTTTATTTACCCAAACATAAACCAGATTCTAGATAGTCAAAGCTCTGGCTTCTTGCACTATATTCACTTATTCTCAACAGGTTGTTTTCTGGGAGGCTCAGGGCACATGAGCTTATTTAGTAATCCATTTTGCTTTCCTCACAAGCCAGGTTGTAGTGAATGGAAAAAGTTTGTTGTTGCTGAAAGGTTTTCTGCAAGGATTGTCCCCTGCAGCTGCCATTGAGGGGACGCCAGGGTACTTGAGGAATACAAACAGTAAGGTTCATGTTAGGAAGCCTCTGTTAGGTTTGAATGGTCAGTGGCTTGGATATCTAATATTCTTCAGTGGATGTAGCAAAAGTTCTCACAGGGGCTCATGGGAAACACCAAGATGAAGTTCTGGGCTTTGCTGTTGCTTTTTCTCTCTTACTAATTTAATACTTTGCATAAAGAGACTTTGTTGTTAAGAACCATATTTTTGTCTTCTCCCTTAAGGTGCAAACGTAATTCTACTTTAGGTAAAAGAATTACCTTGGAGCTGAAATCAGAACCTGTTTGGTTCTAAAACAATGTGTGTGGTGATAGGAGGGGTGGAGGGCAGGGGCCAGGAGGGTTGGCAAGGCTGGAAATGAAGCAGTTCTGGTATTTAGTTCTAAATCAGATGTGATGGTCTGAATGGACAGATCATAAAGATCTTAATTTCCAGCTGGGCTCACAGGATGTCTTTTGTGATGACTCAGCTGATGAACAGGATCACACACATTGATGCCAATCTGCCTGCTGTTTTAGGAAGAATTTTCCTGAGGTTTTTAACCCTCTTGCAGCTGAAGGTCAGTCTTGATTTTGATGTGACTTACAGTTTACAAGAAGCCTTGAGATGGCTGTTACCTACCTCAAAAACCTCACATTTTTCTTATCTCTGTGCCTTCTTGCCTAAAATATTGGCTTATTCTGAGTGGTACCATTTTTCTTGTGAAATACACGGGGCATTCTCATTTTGGAAATCAACCAGTTTTACTGTCCTCCTTATATTTCTCCCTTTCAAGCACTGAAAAATAGTCCTTCACCATTTTATGACAAAGCAGTGAGCATTTCCTGTGTGATGAGTGGAGTCAGCATGTAAATAACCAGAGCAGTATCATTAGTGTGTATTGTCAACTGTCAGTAATGGCTGAGAGTCTCAGCTTTGTATGTTATAACCTACTTTATTCAGCAAGGGGAAGTTAGGATACAAGGGCTGTTCCCTGTGCTGCTTAAAAAGTGCCAGGACACCTTTAGCTTCCAGCTGGAAGAACCACCAGAGACTAGCAGGAGGATTCTTAGTTTAAACACCTTATTTGAAGGTCAGAACATCTAACAGTGTAGCAGAAGTACATTGCAGTGTCAGCACTGGTTATGAGCCCAGAGCCTGATGTAGGGCTCCAAACCATGACCTTCTACACCAGAGGCAAGAGTGTTATCAACTGAGCCCATCTGACATTAATTAGACCCTCGTTAAAAAAGGGCCTTTTTCCTGGTTTGAAATGTGATTTCCTCTGCAAGGTTTTATCATGCATATTTTATAAGGAATTTTAACATGTGGACTATAGACCCTGTTGTGATCTTTTGGAATCACTGTACATGGCATATGTTTCATGCAGATGGGAAATAAAAAAGAGAGAAAAATATACATATTCATTTGTTCTGGTTTGTAGGCTAGGTGGCTATGTTTGTGACGTTCAGGAATAGCTTAAAGAGGGAAGTTTATCGTCTATTACCACATACTGATACAGGGAAATATTCCATGTGGTACTTACAGGCCATGAACACACAAACTCTGCAAGCTTTAAGTTATCCAGGATTATCCAGAGTTTGAATATCACCTGGCAATAGAATCTGGGAAAAGTCCCAAGCTCTTTCTGCTGATTCTCATGAGCTCCTTTGGGAAGTGTATTTACTCACAAGCCTGTTTGTACTTGCAGTGTAACACACATTTTCCTTTAAACCAGCCAAGGCTTACGGTAAGTACAGGAAAGCAGCAAGGCAGAGTTCAGTGTTAACAGTGTCTTCATTTCTAACAATATCAGAGTGATTTATCAGTATCACTGAGGCTCTTTCCAATCTGATGTTGCAGAGATTGGCGGTGTCTGACTGCTGGATACTCTCTAGGAGCTTGGACGCCCAGACTAGTCTTAGTTTTGCCGTTTATTCTGTGTTTAATCAGTTTCCCCTTCACTAAGAAAGAGGGAAAAGCCTTGAAACAACTTCATAGCCACATCCTGCATCACATCTTTCAGAGTTAATACAGAGTCGTTCAGAATGACAGTGCTACCCAAGGGAGCACCCTCCCTCCTGCTTTGGCACCTTATCAGATAATAGTCCTTTTGACAGCACTGACCTCAGCAATCTCTCTTTTGCTTGGGTTTCTTTTCACATACTGCTCCCTAGGAATGTGTAAAGCTTATTCTATGTAAAGCTTATATGAAGCTTTTCAGTTTCAGATACTTTTTTCTTTTCCTCCCTTTTAATCACATACTTTCAGTTCCTCCTTTCTAGTAGGCAATGCAGACCCCAACCTCTGCTCATCTCTTTTTCTGAGAAGACAAGATTCATCACTCAGGATTTCTTGACCCTCTGAGGAAAGAAGCTGATCTTTCTTCCCAGCTCTGTGGGAATCCCTAATGCTAAGACACACTTCACTGGGAAATCAATATAAATAAAAAGCAGTGAAATGTCTTTGTTGTGAAGCAGCCTCTTTGCATTGCTCATGAGCTCATGCACAGGGCACATCCCAGTCCCAGCCTAACTGAGCAAGTAGCAGCCATCGATTCAGGGTCCATCTTACTCTCCATCCTCTCCTGCACGTCAATTCAGCCTTATTCCCCTTCTCAGCTTGTCCCCTTTGGTCAATTGATTAACCATCAATATTTCTCACAAAGGCAGCTACAATTAAACAGACATTAGATGACTTCCCCTCTCATTTAATATCACTGAGCTCAATCAGACACCTAACACTTTGCCTTCCTCAAAACATTTAAACAATGTTCAGTTGAAATAACATGCTATAAATTCAGCACCTGCTACAAAACCTTGCTGAGAAGCTGGATGGTTGGACACTTTGTAAGGACTGACTTTCATTACCTTGTACCTTCATGCTATTGACAGTTCATCTGTGAACTGCTGTAACTGAGATGTGCATGGATCTCAGAGCAGTCCAAAAGAAATGTCTTATAATGTAAAGGAACTAGTTCATATGGAGATATGTTGTATGGAACAGAGAGAGGAGGAGTAAGACTTAAAATCTTCCAGAAAGGTGGCTGTAATCCAGTGGCATCAGCTGCACAGCTGCTTTATAGAATCACAGAATGGTCTGGGTTGGAAAGGACATTAAGATCATCTAAGGTCCATGGGCAGGGACACCTTCCACTAGAGCAGGTTGCTCCAAGCCCCTGTGTCCAACCTGGCCTTGAACACTGCCAGGGATGGGGCAGCCACAGCTCCTCTGGGCACCCTGTGCCAGCGCCTCAGCACCCTCACAGGGAAGAACTTGTTCTTTATATCTAATCTAAATCTCTCCTGTTTGTTTGAACCCATTGCCCCTGAACAGGGCAGCATTAGCTGGCACAGACACCCCAGGTAACCCTGTTTCATTCTGTGGACTTCCCTGGACCTATCTCATGCTACTTCTCAAGTCTGATCAGGATTTACTTGCCTTTCTTCCCCTGTGGGTACCAACCCTATGAGTTTCTGCAGTGGGGGTACTGATCAGTTCAGCCCCAGGGTAATGCAGTGCTCTGTGAAGGGAGGCCCCAGCTTACATCTGCATGGAAAGAAGTATATCTCAAACCATGACTTTGCACTAATTCATGTGGAGATTATAAAATGCCACTGAACTTCTATCCTCTGTACACTGTCAGGTGGAGGTATTTTACCTTTGTCTCAGTGCAAATGGATATGTAATGGGAGAACAGTGGAAGAAGAGACCCACTTTGTTCTCAGAGTGCATTTGAACACCTTGACATTGCTCAGACTGTTGCAGGTACATGGCTTGGTGTAAACCAGTAAAACCATTACTCCTCTGTAGATGCTGTGCCTGTGTAACTAGAGAGAGAATAGGATTTATCTGTTAAACCATGTAGTCAATTGATACGAAAATACTTGAATAAATTCAGAGAAATAGAAACAAAAATTATAGATGTGAAGCAGTGGAGAGACTTGTCATTGTCACAGCCCAGTGGAAGTTTCTTTTCTTGTATGCATTCATCATCCAAAGACTCGCTGCTTTTATAAATTCCCTGCTTGGCAAGTTTTCCATCCCCAGATTTCTGAGAGGGTTGAAGCCCTGGAATATATATTTAGTGCCTGCCGACAGGTCCCTAATTATGGCTTGATTAATCACAGCAGTGCCTGCACCTGCCTCTGCAAAACAGCTTCAGTTTTGCTTTGTGACCCGTGCAGGAGCTGGAACGCCTGTACCAGGGGCTGTGGAAGCACCAAGCTTTGTTTGCTTCCCTGTTAGTAGATCTGCTGCTGCTCTGACCAGCACAAATGATTCCTGTTTTGTGGGAACAGGGAGCTTCTTCCTTTGCTGATGTTTCTGGAGAGGCTGGTACATACTTGGAAGCTTTTCTCAGGTGTGTAAAAGGGCTAAATCCTGGTTGCATTAACAGTCAATTTTAAACACCACGTGTATTCACCATGGTGTATAAAATTATATATATATATGTAATATATATAACATATATAAATTACACCATAATACTTATAT
>NW_009913401.1:17682-67864 GCF_000696875.1 Nestor notabilis | reverse complement strand
TACACACACTGATGTTCAGGCCTCCAAATCCTACTCAAATGACAAAACTCCAAAGAATACTAGTAATGCTGCTGGCATTAGAAGATTGGTTTATGTATAACTGTACTAGGAATGCACGCAAAAATCTTAAT
The DNA here is from genome assembly GCF_000696875.1 of Nestor notabilis. Lineage (NCBI taxonomy): Eukaryota > Metazoa > Chordata > Aves > Psittaciformes > Psittacidae > Nestor > Nestor notabilis. The sequence goes on along the minus strand of NW_009913401.1, from coordinate 67,733 downwards.
ATTAAAATAGTTTCACACACTGCTGAGCAACTTCACTGTGAACCAGAAGTGGCAACAAAAATATGTTTTTGCTGTACAACACAGAAGCATCTCAAAGTCTTCTAAAGCTTTTATCTTTGCAACTTTGATGGAAGAGGCTTATGTGTAAAGAGAAATTATTGTAGAGAGACCACTGTGGCAACTCACACTGATAACTCGAGGGGTGGCCAAATCTTTTATGTGAGCATGGTTCTCAGAGTAAAAAGCTTGAAGCTGAAAGAAGCATCTCTGTGAAGGCCGAATTACTAGTGGCAGAAATTAGCAATGGTAGATTCAGAACCAATATTCAGAACAACTGACAAAAGACAAGGGAAATAGAAGTGAAACTTTAAGTTTAGACTTTTTTTTCTCCCAGAAAATACACCAGATTATATTCTAACTGTGCCAGGTTTGGAGCACAAGGGACTCCCAGCATTTGCAGGCATCATTCCCCTTTGCTGCTCTGATCTTGCTTTCTGCTGCCCTGAAACTTAGCTGACTTTGAGAAAGAATGAGCAATGCATCTTTTCCCTCAGCTCTCTCCTCACTAGCAGAATTTTCCCTGATGACCAAGAAGTATAGATTCTGCATTAGACTTCAGTCAGCTTCTCTCACACACTTCTCTGTTTATCTCTCATATGCTTGTTAATATTTTATCCTCTTTCGTCAAAGTTCAGGGAGGTATTGGACTACAGATAATACACTATGCACAGACTAGCCCAGCAGCCTATAAACCACAATCATAGTACTTTGCATATTTTGAGTCTATTTCAATTAAAACTACTAACCTAGTTAAAATTACCTTTGCTCAGCATCAATGGTAATCCTTGTGGGACGACCAATACCTCTTAGAAGAACTCGGCGCTTCTTTCCATTCATGTCTGTTGCTTCTATGGTTGCTTTCTGTCTATTGGCCCAGAAAATGTCTTGATTTATCCAGTCAATAGCAAACCCTGAAATGCCTTTGTCTATGTAACATAGTCTCTGTAAACAACAAAAAAAAAAAGAAGTTCACAAGAAACATCCTAAGGATTACCCTAAACTAGGCTTTCAACATAGGTAATAGAGTGCCAGACTGAAGATTCCCATTTCATTCCTCCACCTGCTTCATTTTCTCTCAGACCTACAGATATTTCTCTTTTTTACTTTTCTAGTCACTTTCATTTGGTCTTTTTACTTACACATACTTCTTCTGAATTGAGTGACTCCATGCAAAAGGGGAAACTGTTCTCCACAAGAACTACACTGGACTAATCTTTTAGCTACAACTTCTTGCATTTGGCACACTATGAAGTACCCAGACCTGTACTGTTACAGATGGAAGACTTCCTAACACACTGTTGCTGGACCCTGATCCCTAAAAATCAGCATAAAATACATCAGTGAAGACTCCACTTGGGTACACAAACCCTGGCAATCTCTCTCAAACAAAAGAAGGCTCTCACAGTGTTAAAATTCAGCCACAACAGTCTGTCTGTCCTTCTTAATCAGTCAGATGCAATGAACTGCATAACTTTTCCTGCACAAAGGATGAAGTGCTGAAAGAAGTATTTATGCATCTATAAAAACCAATAAAAGGTTTGAGAAAAAATGAGTAGGAATTCAAGCACGTTCTTCTCATACCATTTGTGCCAGTTTGAGTTACAGTAATCTGGAAGACAAATTTCCATAATGCCAGGGATTAATTTAAAACTGGTAGAAACATTATTGTCTTCAAAGATTTCGTTTGTCTGAGTTTCCTCCCCTTCATTTTTAACACCCCTTCACTTGACCCATAGAAAATACTAAATGTATTGTAAATTCCAGTAAAACAGCCTAGATTCAGGAACATAACTATTACAACAGCAAAAAGTATTAAATAAGTCTGAAGTGCTAATCAATGAACAGGAATGGCAGAAATGTACCTGAAGAGCAGGTGTTTCCCACAGACAGTTTTATGCCCCCTAACTCGGAGAATTCCAGACAACTGATTACTTTACCTCTTGTTTTGTGCCATTCAGGTGAATTCTTTGAAGTAGTCGCTTTTCGGAGTCTACCCAATACACTTTCTCTTCTGTATAATGAAAATCCACAAGCGTTGACTGACCCGTGTCAGCCACCAGCCTTTCATGATTGGTCCCTTCAGTGTCAATTCTAAAGATGGCATTTCCATGGCTAAAAAGTAGGAATGGTGCAGGGTCTGCAAAAGAGACCAGTTACTGGATAAGCATTGTATTTTTGCTGCATAAAGTTCTCATCAGTATTATACTAGGCAAGAAAGAAGGTTCAGGATATAACCATCTCTCTTGTATATTAATGAAAACTTTCTAGGCATATCATGGAGAACCAATACAACATAAATTTGATGGTCTTCTCACATTTAATGCCGAAAGTTAGGTCAAAAATTTGAGTCATTCAACTGAGATTGCAGTGTCTCTTAACCATAAATTGCAAATCCTACAGCCTAGTCAAAGAAGGTCAGAAGAACCACTGAATGCTTGCCTACAGAGTTTGGAAGAATTATGCCATGGTTACATCCCTAAGTTGAAGACCACTTCCAACTATTATGCTATATCAAGAATTTATCACTTGCAGGTGGTCTGGAGTCTCACTTTAACTATCCAAACAGGGAAATTGAAGATCTCAAGACAGGGCAAAGGAAGAAGCAAGAGACTGTGGAAGTTTCTTGTGATGCAGAGGGCTGAAGGAACCCAAAAGATCTATACTTAAAACTCCTACAGCTCAAGAGCAACAGCTTGTTCCAGACAAAAACTATACTGAATGAAGTGTAAGAGAGTATCAGTAACATAAAAAAAACTTGTTAAAATGAAAGGCGTTCTCATTATGCCCCAAACTCTAGAAATCGGGTTAAGGTTGAAAGTCATGAGCAATTAGGATGGTCCAAATAACCTTAATGCAGCCTTAAAATCAGGTCATAATTATGGAAGTATAATTAGTTGGACATAATGTTTTGGGCTGCAGATTACATTACCAAAGTTTTATCAAGTTACTTTGTTATTTTCAGGGTTTCACCACAGGGCAAAGTTAATATCACCCAAAGAACCTCAACTGCAATTCCAAACCGCAATGTTTTTCATTTAGGCAATTTGAGTCTGGATTATGGATGCCTATCAAGTGTGTAACAGAGGAAAAGAGCTTTTATGTAACCAGTCACAATTAGCCTTCATTTTAAAAAGAAGCATTTTTTTTCTTTTTTTTTTTCATATATGTATATATAAAAAGGAGGGTATACAGCCTGTTCTTTAGTTTAACAACAACAACATTCAAATAAATATGATTGTGGTGATAATCAGCAGGGGTTTATAACACGGTTGCTTGAAACAGCAGATCATGGCATACAAGTAATGCTCTAACCAAGTAATGGTGAAATGCAGTTATTGATATAGATCTAAACAAATGAAAGCTTTCAAGCCTGTGTCATCACTTGTTGAATTGATCTTCCTACAGTGCAGAAGCAACTTCTATTTATCAGGGAAGGATGTCATCAAAGATTCAAAGATACACTATCATAAGTTTTCTTTCACATATACCTTTGAAAATTAACCTGGTTTTTATTGGCCAGTTTTGCAAACTTTTAACTAAATATTTGTATTATTAGCATGAAACCTGGAGCTTTAAACTCAACAGACATTACTTGCACAAATTTTAGCCAGATGCTCCACCTTCATCATGATTGTAAGGTTGTTTGATTCAGCCCCTTTCACAGCAGAGAAATGAGACCAATTTTGATTTCTACAAGTGAAGAAAGTTCTGACAAGCACCCAAGATGCCATTTCTTCGGTTCACAGTTCTGCTTTTATACTAACAGACTGGTTTGCGTCTTAAGTTTTCAAGCTATTGCTCAGTTATAACAGGTGCTTCTAGGATTTTAGTGACTCTCTTTTTCTGCTGCTATTTACATTGAGCAATCCCATGTGAGAATATTTAAACTATGAAGACTTGTGTTATGTAAATGGTAAATGAACAGTGAAGTGTAGCAAGGTTGATTTATCTCAGGAATTCAACAACTGTACTAACTGTATTTTTGCCAATTGGTTGATTAAGAGCATTTATATACTTTGGTTTTGTCCTTTCCACTCTTTGAATTTCCTATCAGGCACCTGTAAATGAGGGCTGTAAATGGAAGAGGGACCAAACAAATCAAACTTTGACTGCAGAGGCACCAGTCAGATTTGGGTCTTAATTTTATCAAGGTTTTAATTAACAAGTAAACAACACATGCATCAAAGAGCTTCCTGCCTTTAAAACATGAGGGAATTTCACTTAATGTACCCCCTAAGAAGGGTTTATACCTAACACAAGTGTTCCTCACCCACCACAATGCCTCCTGAACCATCAGACACTTTCAACTGGTGCTATAAAAGTTAGTAAAAAAAAGTTGAAGTCCTCAAATATTAAGGTGAGATTGTTCTTTGTAGTACTTCATTAAAAACAAACAAACAAAAAAACCACAAGAACACAAAAAAAATCAACCAAAACTATTTAAGGGGCTAAAGATACTTAGGCATGATTTAGATATGCCTACAAAAACAATCCAACTTGGGTCTTTGTGAATCATGTGTTTCTGTCAATAATGATGACTCTAGGAGTTGACTGAAGAAATTGTGTTGGTGCTAATTTGGGAGCTACGCAGAATACTTTTGGTCACATTCATAGTCCCAAAGTCTACATGCACAGGGACCCAAGTACATCTCCTACTTCCTAGGTCAGAAACATGCCCTGTCAGATCCTATCTTTGCATTTGCAAGAGTCTCAGGTAAAAATTAGTCAGAAAAAGAAAACCAATGCTCCTGGATCAGAAGGGAGCTCTAATATATCCCAGGCAGAAGCCAAAACCAAACATTCAGGAAACCCAGTGGAGAGGTGAGAGGTGAACTTCATAGCACTCACACCTTGTTCTCTAGATGCAACATAGGATTAAACCAATCAATAAAATCCAACTAGATTTTTTTCACTGGGTAGCATCTGTTGAGGACAAAGTTAAGATTATTGAAAGGCCATAACTGTGGATACTTTCCTCTTTGAAAGACTAAAAATTTTTAACATTTAAATGCATCTTATACATCAAAAAACTATTTATACACTCAGGACAGTGCAAGGGAGAGAAAGAACTCACAGTAGCACTCATGTTCATTAAAAAACTGCCAATGGATCAAACCAAAAATAAGGGCTTCCTGCTTATGATTTCACAGCACTGTCCCTATAACCTAAACACACTGGAAAGACATCAAAACCATGAGATTGAAAGAGGCAAAGGTAGCAAAATCTTGTGTACTGCTGTGTTTTCCTGGAAGTAGTAAGGACAAGAGAAGAGAGTTTACAGTTCTGAGCACACAGAAGACAGTGTGTCTACTAAACAGGAAGTCATTGTTTAGTTTAATTTGTTTGTTTTCATATGTTCATTCGTCTTACCACCACCATACTTTCCACCCTTCACCATCACTCTTCTGTGGCATCCACTTGTGGCCTTGCCATTTACCCACACAATAACAAAAGGCTGTTTTCCATCAGTGAACCAGAGCACCCAGTCACTGTCCAGTAGGGACTAGCCAGGCATGGTTCTCTTTGACAAATAATGCTAACTAAATCTCCAAAGCTCTTTTTCAGCCAACAAAAAAGAAAATGACCTTACCGTTCACATAGCAAGACCTTTTGTCAATGTCCAAATTGTAGCCAGGCAAACAGGAGCAGATGTAGGACCCTGGAACATTGATACAGGTTTGGCCACAGATTCCCAAACCGCCCTCAAGGCATTCATCAATATCTGAAACACATTGTTGAACAGATCAGGAAAACTCATCTAGCAAAAACAGCAAAGAGAAAAAACACCCTTGACATAGTTATTAATATCCCACCCTTAAAAAAGGAAAGGAGGATGATTGTGTTGTTCCATGCATTTGTTTCAAAATTACTCTTTTGTCCATTGTCAAATACACAGTGATTTTATTTTTCTTTAGAAAAGCGTCCGAGGAAATTACCATTCTCCTAGTGTCTGAGCACTCTGGTCTCTGATTGCCCAAACACAGGGAACAGACTTGACTTGTACTCCATTTCTGTAATTTGCATTATCATTTGCTATGCAAATCCTGCTGGCAGCTGCTTCCTTTCATCTTTATCCCTCTTTCCACAGTAATGATTTTGCCAACAAATTACCAAACTTTGGGAAACAGCAAAGCAACAAACAGACTGCCACAGCACTGAGTTCCACATTGAGCTCATTTTAGTTTGAGCCAAATCTCAAATGCACATACAAAACACCAAAACCCCCACAATATTCTGACAACAACAAGCCCAAGCCAAGGCAACAAGAAAATTAATAAGAAAGTGGGCTTTTAACTGGTAGAGTAGGCTAGAGCCTTTAGGAATGAAAAGATATTTAATGTGTTTATGGTGTTTTATCACGGCTTGAGGCAGTAACTATTAATTAAATCCTAAATTAAGGACTTTATTTTTCAGAAAAGTGTCACCACTAAGGGGCATATTTTACACTAATAGGAAAGAAATTAACTCCTTTGGTGGTACCACAGATGATTGTCCCAGAAAATTTAGATAAATTTCAGTTCCTACTGAAAACAAATACATCTGATAGTAAGTTCCCAAGGTGCTTGACATTTGACAGTACCACATCCTGGTATATTTCTTGTATAACCACTGTCAGGGTTGCTCTAAGGGAGCAGCTTTTTCTCTCCCCAAGATCTATCTGATGTCAGTGATTTTTGTTCTGGGCTTTATCACCTGATTTGCACATACAGGAAAAAAAGGAATCAATACAAATTGATTGAGACACATTTGATTAAGTCACTAAAGGACATTGATTCATAACCAAAACACATATATGCATTGAGTTATCCTAAGGATAGCTTACAACAGTGTTTTTCCTGTATTCCTGATGAAGAATTCAGGACAATGGAAGAGCTTCTCTGTGTGTAACTTATCTGAGATTATTATTTGAATTAACTGCAAATTACCACAGTATTTCAGGAGGAGTGCTAGGTGAGGATTCCCTTAGTACAAAGATGGTCAGAAATGATACCTAATGGTAACTACAAGGAACTGCAATTTAACCAGCTCACACCAGAACTTTGAATGAAACTTCTAGGGAGAGTCAAGCAACCAGGCCTCTGATACCCCATGGGTCTGGGAACCTTGCTTCATTAACTCCTTTAAAAAACTGTTTGTAGCAGAAGTGTTTTGGGGTTTCTTCTGTGTCAGGTATCAAAGTTGTTCATAACAATGTTAATATCTTACAGCCACCTGTGTCTGTACAGACTAGGTAATGTTTCCATATTGTTTTCAGAGTTCTCCCTCAATTTTATATTCCACATAGCAGATGAACTAATTTGACAATGTATGACACGCAATCAGAGCACATGCAACTGATTTCTGTCAAACAGATTAAAAAGGTAAAACAGAACCATTTTCAGCAACTTAAGCACTCTAATTCTAACCCACAACCTTTTCAAGCAGTCTTTCAGGAACGTATTTTCCCACACATAGTAGGGGTGTACATGCCATTCTTCACCGCATTAATTGAGTAACTCCTCCAAATCCCCTCTAGAAAGGTTTGACTGTCTTAGAAGTTTGTTAATGGGCTACAGAAACCATGAGCTCCAGGCCACCAGTTTAAAACTAGCTACTCCTGACTAACATTGCCTGGATGTAATTTAAACTAAAGGGCTCTTTGACAGCCCATACAGGAGGGCTTTGGTGACCTCAACTCATTGTCACAGCTGCCGTCAGTGTTAGCAGAGACATGAAGGAGTCTGCAGGCATGGACAGTGTTTGCATCTCTCCTTGATGCAGTGGTTTTCAAATGGAGTAACTGGCTGACTTAAGCTGGACAGTTAATCTGATCTAGTCACCAGTACAAAAGTAGGTACAAGACTGTGTTGATAAAGGCTACAGTGTAGCTTACGTCAGTCAATATACTTTCATGACAATAGTAGCTTGCTAAATAAACCTGATGTTATTTCTATGAGAAAATCACAAGTATGGGTGATAAAGGCAACTGTGTAGATGTAACACTGCTAAAGACAGAAGTCATTTGATTAAGCAATGTGAAACACTGATGAAAGGACTATTATTCAATCACAATATAGAGCACATTAAATAAGAACAAGAAAGCTAGGTCTGACCCACAGATTGTGTTCATACTGGACAGAAAGCTGAGCTCTTAGCATGTTACTTAGCATGGGCAAGAAAATTCAAATCACAACACGTATAAACACGGGAGAAATGAATGACAGTGGAGAAATAATTTTACTTCTGCATACGGCAGTGTTCAGACTACTGGCACACTGCTTGTATTTCTCAGATATTGGTTGTTAAAGGATCCTGAAAAATTAGAAATTGTATACAACAAGGATAAAAAGTGTGATTTGAGGGTAAGGAAAAATTCTTTTCTGTGAGATGCTTGAAGAGCTCAGTCTGTTTAGATCATCAGAAAGAGGCTTGGGAGAAGGATTGATCATACAATGTAAGTACCTTCCTAAAGAAAAAGTACCTTATTTTCTAAAGGACACTATAATCTTTTGCAGTTAAGATTTAACAAGGACTGATAGCTGAGAACTGAAATCTAAATCAAATTTAGACATTAAGTTCACATTTTAACAGGAACTGTGATTCGCTAAGGGGACTAGCTACCAAGAAAAACTGCGATGGTGTGAAAAACTTCTGTGGATATTCTCAAGTCAAGATCAGACTGGGAAGACATGCTTTAACCAACAACAGGTTACTGAGCTATGTACCAAAGTAACTTGGTCCAATGACCTGTTATTTACAGGATGGATTTTCTAGCTTTGTATGAGTGTACAAAACTGACTCTCCAAGAAAGAGCAGGCTGATTGATCAGGCTACAAGAATTTACACTGCCTCCCAGTAATTGTTCTTGAAGAAAGGATTTCAAGGTTATCAATCTGCCCATTTTTATCCCCACCAAAGTTCACATAGTAAAGCAAATCTCAGACGTACTGAAAAGCAAGCAATTGCTCCAGCTGAAGAAAGGCTATAGTGGAAGAATAACAGCTCAATAAAAGACAAGGGGCGCAGTGGCGACAGGCGGCTCAGCCACTGAAGAATGCCCCTTCCAGAGGTAAACAGGAAGCACCAACAGACACGGCACTATTGTAAAATATGCCACAGCGCTATGAACATTCAGCTTTTATGGTGCAGTGGAAGAGGGTCCTATGTTCTCTGCTTAAAGTACACAAAAAAAAAAAAAAAAGAAAGAAAAAAGAGAAAGGGGAGGAAGGCTGTTTTTTAAGGTTTAGAAGGTTTAGGAGAACTTGATCATAAAACCATCCATCAGGTGTAACTAGCAGTGCCTTCACCTGCACTCTTAGTGCCAAAGCAAATTGCAGAGTTGCATCCTCCAGTAGCTGTTTTACGTGTCCTGGTAACCACATCCCCCACTGGGAACTTTACCCTGTGAAAGAAATCGGCTTAGTGAACACAAAAGCTGTCTGCAATGCCCTGACAGCCAGCCTTGAAAGGAAGAATGAGGTTCTGCTCAGTTCTCAAAGGCTTCTTTATGCAAAAAATGCCTTGAGACTCAGCAAAACCAATGAATCATGTCATCATGATGTTGGCAGCTCTCAATGACTTTGCATACAAATATGCTACTTTATTGAGTCCTGAGAAATGCTCTGATTGCAGAAGGTGAAGCATTAGTATGCCTGGCAGGGATACAGAGAAACCACAGTGAGTCAGAACTTGCTTTTCATTGTGGCCCCAAATACGTACATTATATACATAAATTATGCATGTGCAGATACACACATTCAAATAACCCCACTCAAATTTGGTGCCTTTGGAGCCAGGCTGGGGATTAATTCAATTTGCTGTATCTACCTGCCACCATAATCTTTTCAGCAAGGTTGAACATGAAATTTCATCTGGGTTACAAAGAAAGCAGCCCATGCCTTTTATCTATTTTGTTAAAAGCATATAGCTCAAAGAATACAAGATAGCCAGAAATGGAAAAAGGTGCTCCATCTATCAGCAGGCCACAACAAAATAGATGAGGCACAGCTCAGTCTCTTCTCTCTCTTGATTTTGAATGAGGGTTAAAGTACAACCTGATCACCCACAATTTTTGAAAGGACAGATGCTGTGAAGTGGTCAAGTACTACAGTAAGAAATACAGTGTGAATACAATAAGGTCATTATCAACTCCTGAACCTTCCAGTCCGGAGTCACAGAGGTAATCATATCACAGACATGACAGAAAGAGCAACCATATCATCTAATCAAGTATAAAGTAGAATCAAATTTAGAATTGAACTAAAATTTAGAAATCACTTTTAGACATCCTGAAGAAAAAAATGGTAAAAAAATCAGTAAAAATGTAGCTCAAGGGACCACAGTAGCTTGAATTTTCTATGCTTCTAGACTCAGACCTCAAGGGTTTGGGCACTAAAATGGAAAAAAATTATAATTGGGTTTCGTCTTCTGAATAAATTCCATGTGTGAATTAGTAACTACAAAATGGACATCTGCTTCCTGGATCACGTAACTTATAACATAATGTTATTGGCTTGCCTTTCAAAGATGAAGTTCATGAGAATGTCCCCTGCCTCTCTTTGAAAGGCATCAGCAAATACTGTCATTCAGCTCCCTTTAAAATCAGGTTTCAACCTGGATGCTAGAAAGCAGTCAGTTTTAAAATAGAACACAAATTTAATACCTGCTATTTTCTACTGAGCAAAACTAATGATGAGTCTTGCAGTATTAACCATTGGTCCTGGAGCGTGCCCCTTAGCCCTTTTCAGGGTTAAGCTTCATGGGATGTGTGATGTCACTTCTGTCATTCCTTGTAACAGATCTGCCTCCTTCCTATTTTGATCTAAGTTTTTACAGCTAAAGATAATATTTGTCCCCATTCAGCTGGATCAAATTTCCAGAAAATTCAGTGGGAATTACCCATTTCATTGGCTGTACTACTCCTTATGTGATATTTTCAAAGAAAGGATAGCTGTGAATTAGAGAGGTTCTGACATTTCATATTTATCAGAATACAACATAAGAAGTTTTAACAGTATGTCTTCAGAAGGGTCTGTGGAGCAAAGTGAAGCCAGAAATTAGCTAATTAAGATGAAATTAAAAATGTGACAAAAAGAGGAATAACTTAATATTCCTTATCACCAGTGCTCCATGGCAGAGGAGTGGTAAGAAAGTAAGAAAGAAAGAAAGCAAGCTTGAGGCACAGAATGAAGCATCTGACCAAAAAAGCTGACCTATATAGCTGCAGTTGTCACCTTCAATTGCAGGCTGTAGCTCCATAGGAATGTGCAGCATGTTAGCCCTGAAGAAGTGACAAGGTCTAATCAGTTAATGTCAGAAGGTAGTAGAGATGTATGGAATTTAAGGTAAAACTTCAAGATTGTGGGCTGTGTTTTGCCTTCTTCAAAAACTTTTTAATGATATTGTTGTTTGGGTTATTTTTAATAACTGTCTCTCTTCATTTTTAAAACTGACAAAGAGAGTATTCAAAGTCAGCCCTGTAGCCAAAGTACACCTCCAATATCCAGAACACAATATCTTCACCTAGGATAGGCCAAGACTGACAGGCACTAGTATCTAGTCTAAAATTGATAATGCAAGGGGCTGCTCTAGGCATTTCTTCAGATAAACAGTGTTATGTGGGAAACTTTTTGGTCTCAAGTGGAAAAAGCATCTATAAAACATGAGACAATAAAAGATAGTGTTGTTAAGCAAGTATTTCAGGAAGGCACAGGCAACTGATTCCAACAGGCATAAGGCCCATCCTCTGGCGTACCACGCATGTAGAAATCAAAGCTTACTCAGGACCAACTTTGAGCATGTGATTACCTTGTAGGAATAATAACACCTGTGTAGGCCAGACCATGTAACATAGAATCAATGAAAGATGAGATGTGTTAGGGTATCTTTTTTAATTAGAGACCACTGCATCACAGGGGATTAAGCAAAGATGAAATTCTGACATGAAATGTAAGACTCAAGGATGCTTTGGTGGAATAGATTTCTCCTGTTCTTTCCTCTGTGAACTGGATACACAAGTCATGCTCTGACCAGAAGACCGGATGTATGATATTCTAGTTCATTACTTATGTGAGAGAGAGGGTGCAGTGGAAGCAAGTGGTAGGAAGCTGGAGGCAGGCTTTGAAAGCAATAGTGGGCATAAAAATGGTGAGTGGGAGACATGACTCATACCACTGAACTGTGAACAGTGACAGCAAGCTGAACTGTGGCTTGGCGACCATTCTTGGTGAACTGTAATAAATACACCAATTGTAAAATGTTCTTTATCATCTGTGACTGTGGTGGCATCCTGCCAGCCATAAGGACTACCCTGAACTGAGGAGGTGTCTGCTCTCTGTTAGTGAACTGTTTAAAGCCACGCTTAGTGGAAAGTGTGTAGGCTTTTCTAGATCTGTTTTCCATACTGCCACTGCAGATGAAGGTCTAGGTCATCCTCTTCTTACATCGCTAAATAGCTCACTTCTTAATTAGTTCCTTTTATTTCTAGGGATAGCCAAAGATCAAAGACCTTCTCATCCTGGGGAAGGATAATGAAATCTAACCCTAAATGTCTCACATAATTTTATACAGCTATTTTAAGAGAGATTATTTGAATCCTGACTTGGTATGTCAAGAGAGGAGAGGCCTTTCAGAGGGGCCCACAACAGCAAGGTTTATAGGAGAGAAAGTGTGGGAGGACAGGTCATGAGGTCAGAACAAGACTAGTCTGGTGAATGAACATACCCATTTATCAGCAAGTTGTGGTAGAATTGGAAGCACTCCTGCAATTTTTGACATTGCCATCTTGATTTAATTGTTTATTTTAAGCTGATGTCAGGACTGGGGATTCAGTTACCTTTAAATAACCCATCTTTCTTAGGCCCCAGTGAAAACATAGAACCTTCTTCCTCTAAAGAAAAATGGTCTGGGCTGCACGGGAGTTATTATTCCTACAAAAGACCTGTATTACTATTTCTTGCAGTTTGATGAACTACTCGCCATTCTGTTTTGGTGCTTTACCTAGACTCACCCCAATTCATACTGCAGCTGAATGTATTTAATTTTCAAAAGAAAAGACATAATGCAGGACAGGTTATGTTGCTATTAGTGGAAGAGTGATGTACAACAATATGCAAAATACGTCAACTTGAATAAAGAAATACATCTTTGAAGCCTTTTGAATGTTAGTACTTAAAGTGCATTTTGACTCATTAAACAGTAGCCAAGCAATTCATGTCAGAAGGATTCTCTTGTAATACATGAGCTCTTAATTGGGCAAACCAGTAATGTAGAGGTCCTAAGCAATGTACATCATAGTTAGCTTGAGGAAGCTATGTACTTATTAGCAAATAGTGTGGACCTATAGGAGACGCTCTGTAAAGTGCAACAGGTGCTGAGAGTGTGACATACACACTGCATATATTTCAGGTTGAAGTTGTGGAGAACCAGGTCTAGTCTGGTCCCATGGACCAAATAGCCGTGAACAGTGCAGATGCCAGATGCTCTCCTATGGGAACACCTTCTGGTTTAGGTTGGCCTAAAAAGAATCCAGTTTGTGCACTTTGAGAGTGCTCCACAGTGTGAAAACAAGCATAGTAAGAGGTGGAGATTAATTTCATGGAGATTAATTTCAGAAGTATGTTTCTCATTTGCATTGCAGCATCAGTGTGGAAGCACCCTAGGTGTGTTTGGCTCTCAGATAAACCTTCAGCCAGCTTTATAATTTGCACACAAAAAAAATGCCAAGCTCCTCCTCTCTCAATACAAGCGCATTTAACATGCATACTTGTATTTTCAGCTTACAAGATGGTATTTCTTGGCAGAATGCACAGGGAAGGCACCTGTTATTAAGTTACTGGAATCATGTCAAGAACTGAGTCAGAGCCTCTGAAGCCCAAGCAATCTAAGGCAAAAGCATTAACTCCTAGCATTAGGTCCGTTTGCTTGAATCCTTGCAGAGTGTTTCCTCATCTCCTTACTGCAAAGCTCACAATTTTATTGGCTTTGGCTTTCTAGGAAAATATGGAATTTAAGGGAGCAAGGTAGGGAGAAGGGTTCTGTCATTCTTTGTCTTACACTTTGTAAAGAATAGGAACCGGTATTTTACCTCCATTAGTATACTCATCTCCAGTAATATGGAGGTGATTATACTAATATTTGAGTCCTGCATTTCACCCAGACATTAGTACTACAGTATCAAACACACCTACAATTCATGTATTGTATGAGACGTATTATTAAATATAAGCACGCATATCTACATGCACCAATAAACATAGAAAGAACAATTTTCAAAGTTATCTAGCCCACATCTAAGTATATAATAGTACATAATTACCAAAATACTTTCTATATGTATATAGAAATACAAAAAATACACCAATACACAAATTATACAGAAGCATGAATATGGGCGTGCACATGTGTTGAAAATGTGGAGATATTAAAGATATGTCAGTGAATTCTGGTAACTAGAGAACAGTTCGGTTCTCTTAATGATCATATAAAAATTTATCCTGCTTTCTGAGAGAAAACCACAGAGAGTGACTGATTTCTGAAAAACTAAATAAAATTACTTCTGTTCATTATGAGAAGCAAAAGCTATTGAGAGGCTGATTTATCAGTTCTGTCAGTACAACGCACAAGCAATCTGTAAAAAAACTCTTTGAAAATTATAAAGCTCAATTAAGAGAATACAAAAGCAGTTTTCTTAATCTGTGAATGGTCAGGCAACTTACCTATACAAGCAGAGTTTTCAGTGTTCAATCTGTATCCATTAGGACAGTTCCAGTGCTGCAGAGCTGAGAGATTGACAAAACCAATTTTAAAAACCACTGACAAAAAAGCAACAAGAAAGAGAAACATAATCTTGAGCCTTTTTTGAACTGTCACAAGAGAAAAACTAGCTTGTATTCAGTCATATCCAGGGCAGGATGAGCATGTGTAATCCCAAAAGGTTTCTGCAATCTCCCACTTTACACTCAGACATCTTATCACAATACCAAGTTTTATCTTTGCCTTGCTTTTCTTGTCACTTTAGCCCTTACTGTGTCTGAGTACAACCTTGAAGAAATTGCTGGGAGATTTCTTCCACACACATGTTGCTTTTTTTCTCTCTCTCTTGCGTTTCTTTCTTTTTTCTTTTTTGGAAGCCAAGTATGAAATGCCTGACACTCTTGCCACAAACTTAACACAGCTTAAAAGCAATTCTAGCAAGGATCACTGCGAACTTCCTCGTAAGTAACAAAGCTGCTGTTTAAATCTTAAAAGCAGCAAATTTGGAAAACTGTTCACTACAGCCTTCAGTGGAGTACAGGGAGCGAGATCTTCAGGTACCGTTCTTCTCCAAAATGCAGTTGCTTTTTACATGCAAACTTGGATGGAGTTCTCTTTTCTTTTTAAAGCTCCGCTTGCCCCACCTCTTCTCTTTTTAGTACCACTTGAGTGAACCCTGTGTTTGCAAATAGTAATGTGGTCAGTTCCTTACTACAGGGAACTGAGCCAGAATGCAGATACCCAGCCACACATAATAAATACAGTCTATTTAGAAAAGCAGCCCCTCCTGCTTGAGAAGTACCTGCGGCATGCCAGCTAGGTTTTCTTTCTCAGAGATAGTAGGCAGGTTTATACCATGCCTGTTCAATCGTGATTAGCTGCATTCGTTTTAATATTGTCATGTGGTTTACCACCAGAAACAAACTTTGTCATCAAAATATTTCATGCAAAAAGGGGAAAAATAATCCTTCTAGTGTCTCTCATACATTTCAACTGAAAATACAAATTGACTTAAGGTCAAGTTCGACCTAGGGTATGTGTTTCTAATACTGATTTCAAAGAAGTTGCAACCATCTCTCTCAGGTCTGAATTTGCCCTTTCTGCACTTCCAGGAAAATGCCAGCTGTCAGAAGCAAGGACAATGTCTTCTGAGTCTGCATCTCTCACGTCTTGCAGGCATTTATGTGCACACACCAGTGCTGTGAAAAGCTACTGTGATGCAGTGCTCTTTTGCACCTGTTTTGGTGAGGTATATAAACCAGAGAAATTCCAGGTGCACCAAGCTCATAATTCTTCTAGTACTGAAAAAATTCCCTTTCCCAGTCTTTTGGCCCAGACCAGCAAAGGTCTAGAGCACAAGAACAAGTAATTTGTTGAATTTTGAATTTGCTGAGATTCAAGCAGGTGTTTAAATGGTTGACTGTGCCAGGCTTTGTTGAGCTAACCACTGTGAGACATTCTGGTTCTGTCATTTTTTTCTTTCCCTTTTTTTTTCTTTTATGTTTTTAATTTCTGCAGTGTTATATTGGAATAAATACTAATGCAACAGCTGGATACAGCAGCAGCATCAGACAGTAGCCTACAGCTGTATGAGTTCCATCTCTGGGAATTGTTCCCCCCAAATATTTGTCTGAATCAAAAGAGTCCAGACTTGCATTGTCAGAAAATAAGAAGCATAAACCTAATTATAAATTCGGCCATGCTCCATCAAAAGCAACTGTTTCTTGGTGTTTCTGCCTGTATGCAGGCATGCTCTACTTGCTTCTCTGATTCTTCACTGCTACAGCTAATGCAACTAATTAAATCTGGACTGACGAATGGCAGCCACATTTCCATGTACTCTGCTCAGAACCAAGTCTCTATTCTGCGTGCTATAAAATACAATAACAGCAATGTAAATTATGCAGGGCTAGACTCATGCCAAACAGCATTTGCTTCCCCAAATAGTCCTCTGGAATACAAAAGGGCAACCAGTGTGAAAACACAGTATAATGCCATCCCATCTATGATTACAGGATCCTACCCAGGAGCTGTGGCACGTTCCACATGAACCTCCTTTACTAATTCTGCAGCCATCGGTTCCTCGTCGCATAGTTTTCTTCAGTGTTCAAACTGCGAGCCGGCAACCGAAACAGCTCAAAAGGAATGTGTCACTTCTTTGTGAGCAACCACCAGCAGTGTTTGCTAGACTGTGAGGGTGGCCGTCCCAGCACAGCCCTGACCTCTTCCAGGGCAGACTCAGACAAACTCACTGAAGGAGACAAAATTAATAAGCTCTTCCTTTCCTATTAAAACCCAGCAGCAATTTATGTCTTACCCATATTGTTTTGGTCTCTCATTTACATACGGTCATTTCTGAACATCTCCCTCAATTTACACAGCCCACTCCCCCACCCCCAATCTTTTTGCTCTTTTTGCCTTTACTCAAAGCACAGGAGAGGCACGTCCCAGAATTTCTCTTTTTTCTCTAAAGTAAAAGTGAAGACAGAACTGTCTGACACACCAACACCACAACGATCTTTTCTGGAAAAAGAAGTCCCTTCACTGCAGTCAGGTAAAGAATGGTTAATAAAGTCATTAATTTTACTATCCTAGAAGCATAGGAATGATTTAAAAACAGGAAGAAAAATCTCTTAATAGTGGGATTACTTTTTTTTCTTTACCCTCAAAACCCAAATATAGCTCAGGTCAGAACTAACATCCAGACCCACGATATGATCTAGGCTTAGGGATGTAAATAAATTACGTGAAAGTGAATAAGACCCTTAGACAAAGCCAGAAAAGTTCTCAATTAAGTACGAAATGCATCAGGATGTACCACACCAAAACTTTTCAAACATACCATTTTTCACCAAGTGGTTCAGCATACTGCACACAATAATTCGTTCACACCTAAAGTCATTTAGCACTTAAGAAGTTGTTTAAACTTGTTCCTACAAATCAAACTGTTGTGTTCACCTAGAGATACTAAATACAGCAATTTATTCTAGCACTCATACAATAAATTAGACTAAATTAACACAGCAGTCTCACTTGTAGGGCTCACCACAGAATCAGTCCAAATGATCTTAAAGTTGTCTATCCCAGTACATCAAATGCAAAGAACTGACATAGTTTAATTTGACCTGATGACTTGAGAGACTGATAAACAACAAATAAACATTTTATTCCTTTCTTTTAGGCTTCCTTTTATCTCGGCTAGCTTTGGAAGGCTTTCTTTGCCAAAGTTGGTAAAGACCAGCTAGCGATTCAAATGGAGAGGTTCGTTCTCCCCTACCCTGGAAAAGAGCTGCTGCTGTCTAGTTGAAGGACAGTATGCTCTGTCTGTATCTACACTGTGAAGGAAACAGTTTCCCAGGGCTTTAAGTATTTATATTGTATTACCTAGCACATTATTTAAATCATATATTGGTTTTTGTTCTTACTACATATTAGACTAGCTTGTCAGCACTTCGACTTCTTTTCCTGTCAGTTTGACTTTGATTCTAGCTTTAGGCATACTCTAATCTGGTTAAAATCATGTTTAATAGTCATCAAAATTCCAGTTACTGCCAACACAGCTTAATGATTAAATGCAAGAGTTCACTGAAATAGCATAGGAAATACGCAGTGGATGTCTCTAGTACAAACAGTAGAGAACAGTGAGGAATACTCAGATCCCACCAAACAGCTTCCAGATCCTCCTCAGTGGCCCCTGGGAATCTGCCAGCCCCTGGTCAACATGCCGTGTCATTGTCAGAAAAGGTATCGCTACCAGTGCAGTAGCTGGTAGCAACTCATGATTATACTGGAGATTCCTGATAGCCTTCAGGAAAAACACACAACATTTTTGTAAGCCATGCCTTACACCTACTTACTGAAGTCTGATCTCAGGGTCAGTGTAGGAATGGCTGGCTCTGGTCACCATACTTTCTCTGGCATGACGCTGCTTGATTCAGTACCACTAACATCATTTCAGCAGGTTGAGCCCACATCGTGTATAATTCTGACAAAAGGGACATTATGCAATATTAAATTGCCTGTCAGACAGAGCAGGGGGAGGCACAGCATGAGAGGAGTGGCATATTCCAGTGATCTCATATGCCTGAAATCTTCTCCCAAGGTATGATGGCCATTCTGGTTTTGTCCTCAAGCATGTCACGTATTGTTGTCTTCAACAATTTCAGATAACATTTGTCTGGCAGGATGTTGTAATTTAATTTATTAGTAAAATTAATTAAAGAGCAGGGCTTTGAGTCGTGAAAGCTTTGTGAAAACCAAGTGTGATTGTAAATAATCTCTTTCCAGTTGTCTCAATTCCTTTCAGAGCAGCAACTATGACAAAAAGCCACTGCTTTTTTTTTTTGGTAGTTTGAGACCCATGTCTTTTCTGCTAAGGTTACAATTTTTCCTACTGCAATCTAATCTTAAGGAAAAGAGAAAAAAAGTCCATGTTAAAACCATGCTGTTAATTATAACCAATATTATCTTTTTAAAGCAGTTTTAAGTTTAACATTTTGACAGGCACCTTTTACCAGCTGCTGTACAGTGAATACATATTTTCATCAGCTAGACTACACTGGAATCCACAGAAGGATCCAGAAAGAAAGTTAAATATGCTCTCTCTTGTATCCAGACAGTCAGAACAAGAGCAAAACATTCTGGGGAAGCCGCATAACACATTACTGACTTATGACATTTATCAATGTTAGATGACTACATTAGGCCTCTATGTTAGCAGATATAAAGGAGTAATTAAAATAGCATGTTGAAACAGTCATTTGGCTCTCTGAAGTTGAGACAAAAGTGAAGATAAAGCAAGTAATTTATTAGCATGAATAAGGTCTATGCAGCTTGCTACATGAGAAGGTTTAAGAAAGGATCTTGGTAACAGGTATGGCATTACTTCACTATCAAGGTCAAAAATGTAGCCTCCCCATGTTTTTTTTGCTGTGCTTCCATCCCAGGGATAGTTCTGTTTCACCCACAGCAGAATTATTTCTAGTTCACATAGTACAAAAACCACTCTAACAGATCTCTAAGAACAAAGGCACTGGCTGAAATGTGATTTCGCTGATTTTCAGACTTGCTGAGCACTCACCATTTCACTGATACCAGTAAGATATTAGGATTTTAAATATCGTCCCATAGGTTCTTATTTTGAGTCCATCTATCAAAGGTATTGCTACTTTTATTCTTTTCATCCCCTGAGTTCTGGGCTGGGAAGATGAGTAATTGAAATTACTTTTTCAGTCAACATTTGTCTCCACATTGCAGACCTTTTCAGACGTATCTTCTTGTGACCATGATGCTCATTAGAAAATGAACACCAGGGAACATCTTATGTTTTTATTTTACATTGGCTTTGTGGAACAGAATCACTGCATTTACCAAT
The DNA here is from genome assembly GCF_000696875.1 of Nestor notabilis. Taxonomy (NCBI): domain Eukaryota; kingdom Metazoa; phylum Chordata; class Aves; order Psittaciformes; family Psittacidae; genus Nestor; species Nestor notabilis. Next base: position 47,566 of record NW_009913401.1, on the reverse strand, counting down.
CAAATTCACTTTGTCAGATTAACCCATTTCACCTGATTCTATCACACCTCAGAGACAGAATCAAAGATGGACAATAAATAGGAGTGGAAGTAGAAACAGGCATTGCTATAGTCAGCTTTCCACAGCAAATGCACATGAGATGAACTCAAAAGACTGGAATTACCAGAGATGTTACCAGTGCCTGGTACCAAGCTCCTGTGAGCAGGCTGCAGGATGCTCCCAGCTGCTGCCAGATTCGGACACTCTCAAGGAGCTGAAGACTGCCTGAGCATGCTGCAAGCCTCATTCTTTCCATGGAAATTTAATATTTTGCTGTATGTGGGCATGCAGCTGGTGCCTGAGGGATTTGCCAGTGAATTGGTGGGCAACCAAGAGCAGGTGTAATGAATACATTTCTTTCTGCTGGGAATGTTACAATTTGTAGGAAAGATTCAAGAGATCTTGAGAAGCAAGTATGTCTTAATTAATAAATGTTTGAACTCTGAGAATATCCTGAATAATTTGCCCAGAGCGTGCTGAAAGTAAGGTTGCTCTGAAAGTGCAAGTTTTTGATGTGATGTCATTTACCATTTTACAGGCAGAGTACAGATCTAAAGCAAAACACTATATGGTTGTCAGACCCTACCCGCAGTGGCCATGAGAGTCCTGCATGTGGATTTCTTATACCATATGAGGAAGTAGTTGGTACAGAAAGCAGCAAGTGATTAGCAAAGAGCTCTGCCATGGAGGAGGCAGCTTGACCTGACACCACCTCAGAGAGAGCGTCACAGCTGCAGGCAGTGCAGTGCCAGAGCCTATCACAGACCCAAATGCCTCTGTGAGCATGATATCCCAGAACTTGGCATCCAAATCCTGCAGCTACCAAACACACCCTGCTTGAGGCCACAGCTGTCAATTCTCTATCTAGACAAGGACAAGGAGAGAAGAGCAGTGTGGAAAAAGACAGGCATATTAAGTACAAGCAATAGCCCGCATTATATTTAACTTTTAGATAATGGTTCTATATACTCCAAAGCTTCAGACAGGTTCTGTATTGCTGGTGGAAATGTGAATACAGAAGCTCCAGTTCAGACTCAAGTGACAGGGGTGATTTCATAAATGAGAGAAGCAGTTCTTCACAGTAGTCCCTTTGCCTCTGGAGCCCTGTACAACACTACTGCACTACAGGAATCCCCTGAGGTTACCGGTAGGAATCAGAATCAGTATTATTCTCATGGTGTTTTTGAAGAAAATGGAACAACCTAACAAAAATTTCGTCTCAGGGGCTGATCAAGCAAGTACTAAGCACTGGACTAAGCATTAAAGACCAAGGAAAAACATTTTGCAACAGAACAGCAAACAGGAGATTGTAACCAACAAATGAACAGCAAGCAAAGTGGTCATTAACTATCACATATGTTCTTACAAAACGTCTACTCAGCTGCACAGCAATGAGCAATGTCTGACTAGCTGAAGAGTGACCGAAGAGATTCCTGAAAGATATAGCTACTTCCTTTATAGCAGCCAATATGTATTGGTTGGCATAGCCTTTGCCTTACACTAGCCTGTCAACTTACAAACCAGGAAAAGCAACAGTGAAATCAGGCACAGTTAGACTTTGTAACTTAAAATGTCTATGGGTGCACAGACAGATTCTCTAACCATATGCACAGCGTACTATAAGATTCCTTAATTACATGTACATTGCTGCCACAGGCTTGCTGTGTGATCTTCTCATTCTGTGTGAGATATGTGTACCTCACTATTCATCTTTTTTGAATAAAAAGGACCAGCACTTCCTTCTTGCATAAAGGTTGTATAAAGTACTTTGAGATCCTTGTATGTAAAGTGGTATTCAGAATTGCAAAATGGTAATTTGTTACTGACAGGATCACATTGAGAGAACAAAGTAGGCCACAAAATAGAAGGAAAAAGTGAAAATTAATTTGGGTTTCTGTTTTAGTTGCATCAGAAATAATAATAATAACAAAAACAAAAAACAACAGAATGTTGCAAAGCACTGAAAACTTTTAAACATGATTTTTTACTCTCAGAATGCAATGTAAGTTTACTTCTACACAGAAAAGCACAGTAAAAGTACACTTCCTTCAAAGGAAATATGTTGTTTATACTGTATTTCTACTAAAAATCGTTATGCTATATTGTAGAAACTTTAATTTTTCAAAGTGCAAACTAATTTTATTATGATAAAATTCCAGTTAGTGCTATGAGATTAAATATGCCAAAGCCTTCTGTGGCTTTACTACAGCTAACACACGATTTGCAGGAACAGACTAGCTAGCTTAACAGAGTATAAGAGAGCATTTCTGAGACTCGCTGTTGTATACACTATATAAAAAAAAGTGCTTCACACTCTCAAGTCACTTCACAACTTATCAAATTAAAACCGCAATAACGAACACAGTAGCTAATCCCAAATCACCATCTATGAGATACACCCTAACCTACTATAACATTTTAATTAGAATTAGAGTGCCTCAAGACCATTCTGTATAATGTTACAATCCTGTTGCATTCAAGATCAACTGGGCATCAGGACAAAATTATAAACAGGAGAACCCACCCAGATCCTTCTCAGCAATGCCCATAGGAAAGGGTTTGGTGTACTTCTTGGGCAATGCTTTGAAAATTAGCCATAGATGCCCAGTTTTCCAAAATGAAACAAGACTCTAGTAAGGGGAGAGGGGCACGGGAAATCTATTCTGAGAGTTTGCATGTGTTTCCCAGTGCTAAAGAGACCTCTCCATTTGCGTATTTGCGTTTGACTGCCTTATTTAGAACCGGCTGGCAGGCAAGGCAGAATGTGTCGTAAGAAGAAACCTAAACACCCAAAATATTTGGACCAAACAGTGAAATTCTAATACCATCTGTATACCTCCAGAGAGACTTACAGAAGGACCTACCTTATGTACGCTGGCATAGAAGTCAAAGACACTCATTCCTGCATACATTCTCAATGCTCACAGCCCTCATTGCTGCAAAATATGTGAACCAAGGGCGGGGACTCTTCTTAAATGTTGCTGGATCACAGTTTCTTCTTCACGTTCCAAGATGAAATACCCAGAGTGAGCTCTCTGCTGCCAGACACGAAGAGGAAACTGATCCTGAGCACGCTGAAGCCAATATCAAACTCTCATTGAATGCGTTATAAACATTGGACTAGGCCTATTTAATGTCTTAACCATAAACACAGCTATAAATAAGTACATTTATTTTTTTTTCCCACAGAAATCAATAGGGATTAGGTCCTTGGATAAGAGAACAGCTCTATCATATGCTCTCCAGGGGCTACTTAAATATTTTTTAAATCTGTAAAACTTAACTTAGGCCTGATACTTTGAAATAAGAGAAATATTGAAAAATATTTCTATTTTAAAAAATATTAGTAAAAGTAAAGGCAAAAGAAGAGGACAGTCTGATTAAGGCTTCAGGATATGTTTCTCATCCTATGCACTTTTACACCTGTCCAAAAAACAAGTTGCCTTGCATGAGCATATGAAATGGACATTTCTTTTCTCTGTCTCAAGCCTAAGAGAGCATCCAGCAGCAAACATTAACTAGCAATTGACAACAACATTCCTTTTCCCCTACTGGAAATAAGAGTAGTTCACTACTACACAATGAAGCAATTATACCTTTAGAAATTATCAAGTATTAAAAATTCTCCAAGTCAAAGTGTTCTGTGGATCAAGTATTCAGCTACTACTAATGCTTTTGTCATATGATGAAGAACAATCTATTATGTGCAAAACAATTTAAAAGAGTAAAACATTCTAAGTATTTAAGGCTGAATGATTTGCCTGTACTGCTGCAGAGCAGTTGAGAACTTCTGTTACAGCTGAGAACTCTAGTTACAGCTGCACCCACAATTAATAAATGACAACATTTATAATTCACATCACACCATTTTTACCAGGACCCATCAGATTAAACATAGTGTTTAATGTGGACAAATGTACAGAAAGGAAAAGACTGCCATATCTTAGCTTCACAAGTTTAATATGGATCAATTTACCATAAAAATTTACTTCCAAAGTTGTCAGGATTTCTCCTGACTAATCAACTGGACTATTCCTAGAAGTAAAACCAAGTATTTCTGATGCAGCAAAGCTCATGGCAGTCAGTGCTTAGACAAAGTGGTTAGGGCTTGATGTAATACTCTTGAGATTGGAGTGCTGAACCCAAAGCAATTGCTTTTCTGTGACCAGCTGAATTGCACAGTTACTGAAAAGCAGGATTTCCACAAAACTAGAAAAAGTAGTCAGCCAACACCAAAGAAGGAAATGGTATGCTGCCTTCTAAATGGCAGTCACTGTACCTTTCTGCAGCCTCATTACTTAGGGAGTGCATACGCTAAGCTCTCTAAGTGGCGAGTTTATGGCATCTGGTAGGACTGTTTCTGCGGACCTTTGAAGATGGTGAAACTACCATGAAATTGCTGAACATAAGCAAAAAGCTCCCCTTTAAAATAACATGGATAGTTTTGGTTTGTCTGTGGTCATCAGTGGTTGCTTATACACACAAGGTTCATACAGTGATGAAAGGAGGCCATTCAGTTGCATCTCCCATGTGTTCCTTTATCATGCTGAAAATCTCAGTCATCTATGATCTCCTTAATAAACAGTTGGTCATCTTTAGAGATGTTCCTGGTATAACATATTTCTGAGATAGATTTGAAAAACATTAGTAAGGGGAGCTTTGCCTGTTGCTATTTTGTCAATACCTCAAGTAGTTTACAATCTACCTGTCACGTAGAAGTTATCAAAATCTGGAAGCATCTTCTGAATCTGTCCCATGGTCCAGCCTCTAACCAGACACTCTCGCTATTTGTGCATACTTATTCTTGGCATCTGAAAGCTGCCTGAAATCATGTGTGACAGGATTCATCCCACTGTAACTGGAGTACCACTCCACTAAGTCTTGATCTACTGGCATTTGCTGAAGCGGCTGTGGGCTTAGAAACATCGTCAAATGCCAGTTCCCAGAATGTGGTCAATAAATTATTTAGACCATCTTTTCAAAACCCATTCCTATGTTTCATGCGCAGCCCACGCAAGGTCAGCATCACACAGTTCAGAAAGAGCATGGCCTTTTGTGGAATTTACTCCAAATATTCATCAGAGGAAGAAATCTCATCATTTCAGATATATTTTTAGGTGGTGACATTTGACTTCAACTTCCTCCAGGCCTATTCCCCTGCCCTTTTGATGAATCACAAGTTATTTGTTTTGTAATGGGATTTCTATAGTTAAAGTTTTGTCAATTCATTTTGCTCAGAACTTCCTATAACTGCAAGAGATCAGAAATATATACAAAGATGTGTTTTGACTATAACAGATCCTATAGAAGTATATTATCATAGTTTATTCTCTTCTGTTTCAGTAAGACTGAAAAATCATTCAGGTAGCGCTGTCCAAGTTCACTGCAGTTATCTTTCTATCTGGCAGTTTTCAAATAGTTTTTTCACACTTAGCATGTGACCCTTCTCATTTTTACAGTTCAGTTAGTCTCCCTTGATGGCAAAGGTGTCAATCACACAGCCCCTTGCCTGTGTGGCCTCATCAGACTCAGAAAGGAGTCTTTTTCTTTCCTTCAGCCTAAGTCTAGGATTTACCCTTCCACAAATCTTGTGCCAAAGCAGTTACCTCAACTCTTGAATTAATATTAAATATAATGAATTAACCATGTACAAGAATACAGTCTTTTGTTCCCCAGACCAGGTTTCTCGTAACTCTACCGAAGATCTTTCCTGGATCAACGGATTGGAACTTGAACTATTGTAATTTGTGAATTCTCACTATTCTTCCTCCTTGCAGTTCTCGCCCATGATTTTATAAGCCAAAAGACTGGTGAAAGATCTTTCCACTCAGGGAACTAAGTACTCTTCAAAGGGTCATTTTACTCTTTACTTAATCTTACTTTCGTGTTTCCTGTAGGAATTTCTTCTTTGCTACTCATGCATTCCCCTTTGCCACAGCCTTTTTGCTTATTTAGAACCTGTGTTTGACCAGGTTGCCAATTTAAAGCTCTCTTCCAAGGTTGACTTGCACACAATTATGCTAAAAATGCTTGTTTCGTGTCCCAGCCATCAAATATCATTTATGGGTTCTGCTGGCACCGAGAGCCATTCCAAATGTCTATCTGCTGGTTCTGGACCTCTCCAGCCTTTTATTGAAAAAAAAAAATAAAAATAAAATCAATTGTTTAAACATTATTCCCTTTTCTAGCATCAGTTTTGGCTGATCAATCCTTAAAAGGATTTTCATGACCATTATTCTAATTTCTTTATGAAGGTACCTGAGCTTTAAGAACCATCAATTTTCTCTCCTATCATTTGATCCTGACTTTCTATGTGAATCTTCAGCAGTAAGAAACTCAAAACTTAATAATCTTGTGACAGGGTGAACTTTTGTCTGTACCAATTGACATTCAGGCAATCTTTTGAGCTAAGTCATTGTTAAAGACACAAGAAAATGTCACTTTTTTCTATCAATAAACAAGTAACTTTATTAGTTACCTCTTCTCATGAAGTCTGTTACAGTTTCAAAGAAATAGTTCATATAGATACCGGACATAATGTCCATTCATTCATTGCTCCTGACCAGAACAAAGACCGTTATTTTTCTGGCTTGTGAAAAACGTGGCTTGCATTGTTTCTGCTGCTGATTACCCTATCTAAAGGGAATGTCTGGTCCTCTGTCAAAGAGTAAATAATTCTCAACCAAGCTAAGGGACAAATAAGAGTAGAAATTTTGTACATGAAAATGTGCCTCTGTCATTCTAGAGAGATTCTTTCCTCATGTTAAGAAATAATTTGGGGTAATCTTCTATTAAAAATATTATGCTCAGGTTTTAGGCTGAATTCAGAATGATTGGCACAGAACTCCAGGAACTGAGTATTTTGTGGATACAGATGCAATGCAGTTGTGATAGCAAACACTACAATTGCAAGGTCTAAGTGATCCCTAGATATGAAGTCTGGGTCCCAGAGCAAGCAGGAGTGTTCCAATTCTTGTTTTCACACTCCTGCTTCAGCATGAAGGAAATCACTCCACTGTGTCACTTTTATGCTAGAGAACAAGAACTAGCAAGTATTTTGCTTTTCTAAACCAGTGATAAACCAGAATGGGTCATGCAAGACCTGAGAGTATGCTCTGGAAAAATACGTACGGATAATGACATTCATGTGTAATCTGAAGCTAGCAGTACAGTGCAGGATTAGTCTAATACAGAAGGCTCTATCCAAAGTCAAGTAAGGATAAAATTTAAATGACAAAAAAAGATAAAAGTAACATTAAAAAAGAAAGTAATATTCTTGTGAATTTAATTTCCCATGCTCTATAGCCAGCTGCTTACCATACTGTTAATATTGGCTTCTTTTTCCTCTCTGTGATTTAACTTCCACATGATCTTAAACATGGGACTGGGCTATGAAATAAAAAATACAGTTGGTAAGATTTATCTTGGGAGACTCAAACATTTGGCCAGATCTTAGCAGCATAAAATTCAAGACACATGACTCAGATGTCGATCCGATCAGCCCATGGTGTTAGACTTCAGCGTCATTAATTAAATCAGGTTCTTACAAAAAAGGTACTTACGAGTATTGGACTTAATTTCCTTTTTCTTTGACAAAAGTGTAATTGTTTTAGAGACTGGAAAATATTACAAAGCAGACTATATATATCATTTTGTTCCTGCTTTCCAAAACAACAGTAAACTGGAAAATATAAGAGAGAAAAGAATTAAGCAGGAACATGATCTGGAGATTTGTTTATGAATTTATTTTTTGAAGGATTAGAGGAACTGCTATTTGAGGATTCCAAAGGTTTCCTACAACTGTATGCCTAAATGAATGAAAAATATAAAAGATATAAAAATAAGTTAAAAAAAATATTATTTAGGTGCCTGAACAAGTAACCCGTTGAATTTAAATTATAGTTGCACTGAATCTACTAGTAATTGTCATTTTTGATTGTTCTTGCTTTCCATCTAGTCTGGTAGAATGTCTCAAGTACCAGCAGCCCATACAAGAGGCCTCAGAAGAAACTACTTGAATTCTGCCTGAGGCAACACTGGAATACTCTATTCCTCCCCCTTAATACGCACACACATCCTACATCAAGAGAGAAGAAGAAAACACATTCCATTTTAGACTTCTTCAGACATGAAGTATTTCACCAAGTCCTCTTTCAGTCACCTTAGTTCCATAAGAAACAAAACCAAACCCCCAAACCTTTGACTCCTCCATAAAAAGATGTGTCAAATATACGATTACTCATCATACTTTAGAAAAAGTATTTTCTTGTCAGAGTATCTTATACCCAAAATATAGCAATTCACACATTGTTAATAAACTTACTCCACTATTATGAGAGGTTAAAGTCATAGCTGTTTTACAGTCAGCTCCTTTCACTACTCTCTTAAGCCAATGAATTATCTTTCAAAAATACCAGATTTTAAGTTAGACCAAGTATATTTGAAAAACATACCCGACAGGTACTACTGAACTTGCTACAGTAATTGGAGCAATTTCACATTATTTCCAAAATGCAACGTTAGTAAGTTATTTTATAAAAAATAGAAATTTGGAGAAAAGTGCATCTTTTTTACATAGGTTTTGAGAAATTTGATACCATAGTTGGTTCCTGCCTTATTGATTGAAAAGATTCCCATCCTGAACACCGGTGAATATTATACACAGCTTTGTAAAAAGAATTCTCTCCTTGCTACAGGCTGTTTCAGGCTGAATATTTCAGCTTGATTTTGCAGCTGTTTAGCAAGAGAACCTTTCAGATTTATAAAAAATAGTTTATAAAAATGGCACATTAATCATGCCTCCAGTCTGATGTGAATTTTAGTCTTCTGAAATTCAGAAGATAATTTTTTCAGTGATCTAAAAAGTAGAAAGAAAGCACCTATTCTATTGAAAATGTCTCATTTTCAATAAAGGATAGTGCTAGCCTGGAGCTGTTGTGGCTGACAGTAACACCTAGAGCAATGCAATGAATTCTATGAGAGAAGGCATCCTGGGCAGCATGTTTCCAAACTACACTCAGTTAGGTAATTAAAAAAAGGCTCATTTTGAAATCTCATCTGTGCTCATGAAGGAAATGCAAGGTGGTCTGCTCCCAGCCAAACGTCTAACAAATTGGTTGTTTTACAAGAAAATCATAGAACACAGGGGACTACTGTAGTATATATACCATGTCTAGGTTTCACACCCTAGCCAGAATTGCTACTGCTGCATATCCCTCTTTTTTGCAATAAATGCATAAACTACTCACTCTCCTCCCCTTTTCAGTTCATAGGCAGTGTTCTTCAAAAAGCTCTCACAGCTTTCACTGTGACACAGGCAGGCTTCAAGACCAGCTTCAAGTACATTCTTCAAATTCCCCTAGTGCCTTTGTTTCACACTCCAGTTCTATAGCTGCCCCCACCTTGTTGAAACTGGGCATATCAAAGCTGGCAGCAGCTTCATTCAATCTTTTATAGCTAACTGTGTGCAGACACTCCAGCACCTTTGCCATGTACATAGCAGAATTACAAGCAAAAGACTTTGTCGAACACAGTCCCACCATTCTCTAGGATATTTCCCTTTCATTGTTTCTCAGCCTTCTTTTTGCATTTTCTCTCATTTCTTCTCAGATTTCCTCTAGCCCCGCAGCTACACTCACCACATTGTCTAAAGCTATAAATATGAAAGGGTCAGGCAGACACGCTGTCACGTATAAAAACAATCCTTTATTTTCACATTGAAACAACTTCTATTTTAATTCCTTCTTTGAAAAGGTAGTGAGTTTTAAACATCCTTAGTTTAGCTTCTTAGATATAGCTCAACTCTGAATGATTTTGTTACTAGAGACATTTTTATGGTACACACACAGGAGTTTTCTCTCTTCATCTCCCACCTAAATATCAGAATCTGATGACAGTGCAAAGAATAAAAAGTCCACTGTGAGCACTGACAAGGACTAAAATAGATGCACAGATGCCTAGAGTTTGGCTTAGTAAGTGCACATTGAAGCCAGGATTGTGGTTAACTATGACAAGTGCTGAGGCCCACTAAAGCTTTAAGTAAAAATGAAGTCTATTTGCAATTCAGCTCACATTACTCAGTTATTTCATTAACAGCCCAGTTTTGACTCACTTACTGTAGGTAGTGTATAAAAAGAAGTCTAATTTTTTTGTGAAATACAGGATGAATTGAGCTAACAAAGTGCAAAATATATGAAAGGCGATGCATAAACATTGGTTAAATCCTCTCCAACCTCCGCTACCAGGCAAGCATAGATTATAGCCATCACTATTCATAGTGATCATTGATTCAATATTGAGTTTCAGAAGATATTACACAAATGGACTACAGGTGACAAAATCTATCTCATAATGATTCTATCACTAATATTAACAAGTTACAGTATAAAAATTTACATCTCTTACCAAAAGTAGTTCTTCAGCTTTTTAATGAAACCAATCCTGGGTGATGCAGGGCACATATCTTTATTGTGTGATTTGGCCTTCGTACCAAATTCCTGTCAAAATTGCCCAATAAATTTGCTGTTTTGACATGGAATACAGATGTATATCTGTGTTATATAACTCTTTTTAACTCAAGAACTGTGGAAAAAAAATGTATCTCATGTTTCTTGAAAGAACATGCCCTTTATCATACATTTCATCTTTGATATACTGGTAGCACATGTGGTCATAGAGAGTAACTCCTGATGTTAGGACATGCTAATTCCCCACAAGAATTAGTCAAACCAAAATGTTTTATTCATATTTGCAAGTGAGCTCTCACAAATCATTTTTGCACCACCTCAGACGTATATATTGATGTACCATCTGTGAGTCAGGTGATAGCACTTCGGAAATCTGGATTCAAGTTTCTTGCAGAGCTTTGAAACCTGAAATCAAATATTCCCCAGGAATTAAAAAATAAATGTTAAAACAATTGCTCTCACTAAGGACAAACATGGTGGTTTTAATTGGAAACACCTTCAGCAGCAGCTACTGGCTACTGGCTACAATATCTGTATGGAAAAGAGAAGGCAAATATTGTAACACTTCAGATCCCACTAAAACTTTAGTTTACATAACCTGCTTGTCAGATGAACCTTGGTTTTGACACAAGAAGAATCCGCTTTCCCAAAAAAGTCCCTAATTCCAACAAAAAACTGCCAAATTAAAAATATTCCGCTCAGAAATCGGAAAACATTTTTGCTGCAATTAAAATTATTCAGAGAAAAAGAAAGACTACCTTTTAACCACACACACGGGTAACACAGAAAGGAACACCAAGGTTAATTGTAAAAGCATACGCATGTAAGCTAGTTTTGCACTTTTGAACATCTCACCTGCTTCCTTACTACAGCAACTATGGTCTCAAATACTCAGTCTATTATTCCTGACTGTTGAGCACCATCATGCAGATGGAGATTTTTCAGCATGTTCATTTTCTATCATGAGTTTATGTCAGAGGTTTTTTGACAAAATGTTTTTCTCTTGCCAAGCTATGCCTTACAAGATAAGCTTTCTAGCATTCCAGCAGGCAAAATTTAATCCTACACTAGTGATTAGTGATTTTCTGTAGAGAGATTTCTGAAAATGAGGTATATACACACATGCATCCAAGTAAATTCTAAGGCTGTGATTTTGCAATAAGATCATTTGATGTAAATTAACATTATGAATATTTAGTATGGCTCACAGAGTTACTCATAATGATATCTTGCCTGAGCCTCAGAATACTAAAGAAGCTCCTTGTTTTTATGAAGGTTGTGATTAATGTTTGATACAGGCAACTAGCACGTCATACAGTAAAACAAGAGAAGAGAAAACAGAATGGTGTTTTAATGAAGACAAAAAATAGACGATCTTCAACCAGGCAACCTTTTCATACTGTATTTATCTTTTGAAGAACATCATTCCTTTACACGCGAAGTCACAAACACAAAAAAAGAAAATAATCAGGCAACATTTTTCTTCTATTCTCCTTCCTACCCACCACCCTACCCATCCAGTAGACTGCGTTACATCACATAATATATTCTCACCACCACCTAGCACCAACCTGCTTCCAGATGCAGTACCATCATTTTGCATTAATTTTACCTATTTTACATTCCATCTCCTCCACCCTCACCCATGTTCAACACAGATACTCAGACCTAGAGCCCTCACTTTTGAAGGTCATTTGAGAATCCATGCTTGACCTAGAACAGAGGAGAAGCCTTTCCGACTCATCTGTGTACCTTCGCGCCCAGAGCTGCTCTCCTGCACACACTGTTCGAGGTTTCAGAGACAGTGTTTCAAATTTCACATAGGACTCTCTTGCAAGGTCAGCTTCCTTCACTGTTTTTGGCTTTATGTGAAGTCTTAAAACTTTGTAGATTAAGAAAAATATCAAAGGTAAGACAACCACACATGCTGCACTGCTGGCCAATATCAGAATTGAAAACTGAGAGCTGCTTTCATCACTTAACCCATCAGTGGAGAAAATAATGCACTGCTCTTTTGTAGGTGGCACTCCTTTGGGTGAGACACATGCCATATATTGAGTACTGGGCTGCAAACCATCAATTGTGACTTTGTTTTTGCTAGAATCAGTGCTCAGAGGCAACATATCTTTCTCACCATACTTTGAGTATAACACAGTCACTGCAGAGCTGCTTGTGGCATTGACAGTTTTCCAAGTTAAGGTCACTCTTTCATCAGTTTCAGTGATCACTCTTAGGTTCTTTACAGTGACATTTTGCTCAGCCATACTTGCTGCATTCAATGAAGTCTCCCCACCTTTCTTGCTTATCTCCCCAGTCTGCTTTGTCTCCTCACCTTTCCTGCTTGTGTCCCCAGTCTGCTTTTTGACTCCGTTTGTCACTGCCTTTGAATTTTTCTTTCCATCAGACATGGGCCTGGATTGCTTCTTGACAGTAAACCTGATGCTTGTTGATATTTCAGTGTTAACCAGCGCTGTGGTAGTTGGTGTGATGGGAAGAGGCGTGGTTGTCCTCTCAGGTTCCTGGTTGGATTCATCCTGAGTGGTATTCTGTCTCTGTGCCTCTTGCTTCCTTCCATACTTCTGTGGTGACACAGTTGTAGTAACTACACCAACCACTGTGACAGTGACAGCAGCTTCTGCCCTTCCTGCTAAGTTCTTGGCTTTACATCTGTATTCTCCTGCATCCCTGTATGAAATCCCTGTCAAGCTCATTATGGACCATCTGACACCCTCTCCAGGTGTTTCTTGAATTACTAGAGGAAAATGCAAACAGTAAAACATTATAAAAGGCTGGTAAAGAGAAAGTAAACATTATTAGTCTACTTCTTCCCTTATTTCTGCCAGGAGGAATCACATGTATTAAACTTTAAAAAAAACAAGCTCCACACACAAACTATGGAAGTCCCTGCCATATTATATTATTGCAGAAAAGTTCTCAGTTTCAGTCAAAATGGAATTGAATATGTGGAGGATTTTTAGAATATAATTTGCAGTTTCACTGAGTAAAACAAAACCACATGAAGAGAAATCAAATGTCTTAAAGCTGCTCTGTGACTAGGAAATACAAGTCTCACTGACTTGAAGTGACACTGAGCCCACTAGCCATTTAAAACATTTTTGGAAATTACCTTTGTCGTAAGATATTTCAGTACTTCGGACTATTGCTCTCTTCAGACTTGTGATTTAAGATAACTGTGAACTACTTAACATTAGCTATAAACACTTTTTTATATTTAAGTTACAGCATAAATATCTATCACTGTAGCTAGAATTATATCAAACAATCACAGCCTCTTCAGTATTCAAAACACGTGTAGCAAATAAACAGCAAACACTGGCAAATAACATAGAAAATATTTTCACCGTTTACTCAGCACTGGTGAGACTAATGTGCTCAGTTTTGGGCCCCTCATTACAAGAAAGACACCGAGATGCTGCAGCATGCTCACCTGTCCCAATCTCCCTTTTCCTTTACCCTTTTCCTGCTTCACCCATTTCCCCTCTCCATGAACATTGTTCTTATTACAGACCACATCCAGAATCAGAACAGTCTTGTTGGACCTGCTCAGACCAAACCTCAACAAAGAATTTCCTAACAGCTGTTGACAGATACAATTGCCAGCTTGGTGCAATATCTGGTCCATTGTTACTCATTATAATGATTTCAAAGCACAAGCAACCCACAATTTCAGGCTTTCCCATGTCCTATAAAAGAGCAATTATACCTGTATAGTTCACTGGTATATTGTCTGACCTAGTCCAGGTAAGCTGCGGTGTTGGGTACCCAGTTGCATCGCAGCGTAGCAGAACGTTGCTTCCCAGTGGGGAAGTGATTTTTGTCGCCGACGTCATCACAGATGGTTTAAGACACTGCTCTAACTCAGCTCTCTGGAACAAGATTCCTGCTAGGCTCTCAGGTCCACTACATGAAACCAATGGATCAAGAAGTACAACTGAGTTGTCCACAATTTTGGAAAATTCAATTAGCTTTGAAATGCGACAATCACAAAACCATGGGTTGTCCTGCAAACCTGAAGCAGGGAGGGAAGAGGGGAAAGAAAGAAAAAATAATGCTGTTAGGCAATATATGAGTCTTGTGATTACAGTATGAGGCATGACTACCACCAAGTACAAGCAAGGAGAACCATGGACCTATTCTGAGTTTCAATTTGTTTTTTTTGTTCGGCTGATTGGTGGGGGAGCTTTTGCAGAGGTGAGAAAGAGTTTGAATGTTTATTAAGCTAAACTTTTTCTTCACAGAAGTTTACAGGAGTATAGTAAGATACAGGCACTACCTTTACTTAGCTTTGATATTTATCTGGGAAAAACACTTTGAAAAGATGTCTTAAGCCTGATATGTTTTCACCTGCCTGTACCTTCTGGAAAGATAGCTTCTCAGGGCTATTACATTTCATCACTCTGCTCTTAGTCCTTCTTTGGGCTTTTACAGTTTGATCTTCTCAGACCCTTTTTTCAATGCTTGCAGAGAAGATGATGGTTTAAGGGGCTATAGCTTTTCACCATCTCTAGCCCTTGAAAAAAAAAAAAAAGGCTAAGGAGAAAAACCTTTAGGCCAATAAAATTCTTATGTGGCTCTGAATTGTACCAATATTCTTAGAAATCAAACTTCAATTTAGGACAACCTCTGAAATCCATTCAAAAAGAATAGCAGAAGAGTAGAAAATGAGAATGACCCTGATAAAGCTGATGACTACAGTATTTTTATGATGGCATGTGAGAATACTATCTCTTCTGTTAGAGGCTATAAGATTTGTTTCTTGATTCAAAAGTCTTTGATTGAGAAGCTTCTCTGTCTTGGTGAACTTACTACGGTGAAAGAGTAGCCATTTCTGAGGCATATAATTTTAAATCCTCAGCTGTTATTGATTACTCCACTATGTTGACCTTCACAAAGCAACAGCAGCTTCACCAGGTAAAACACAACATAGTGTATCACTCAGGAGTTCAAATATTTTCTTCTTTGACTTATACATTTGGGCATACCTTTTTCTTTTTCTTTTTTTTCCCAAGTATTAATAATAAGAAGAACTTACAGACTGAAATAAGAGACGATATCCAAGAACTCATTACTACTGAAATTACTGAGAAGTGTAACAGACTAGTCATATTAATTAAACCAATATTAAAAGAAAAATAGAACTGAAACACCTGCTAATATTGTTCAGTGGGTATTTTTAGGAATCATAAAAACAGGTAATGAAAAAAATTCTGCTTTTCTTCTTGGATGAAATATGTAGAGCAAAGAATAACTACTGCTTTCTTTTATCACCTGATCAAGATTAGGTTATTTTAAGCACAGTGTCAGTGATTGGTTAAAACTGTGGTAAACCCCAATTAATCCCTGCTCTTTAAAACAAGACTTGACCTGAAGAGATTCCATAACTTTGACATCACAATCCAATTTCACCCTTTGCAGACAGAAGGGATTTTGCATCTGTTATTTGCTACTTACTGCCTGCTGGAACAGAGAAGGGGAAATCAAGGAAACTGTATCAGCAACTATTTGTCTTCAAAAAAAAAAAAAGGAGAAAAAGAAAAACAAGAAACAAAAAAAACCTTCCAAAATATTAATTTTTCGTGAGCAAAAGAGATACCATCCAAAAGTTTTCCATATGTCTAGGCATCAGCTGCCTGTGGTCATAAAAATTCTGCCAATTAAACACATGTATATAACTGTGCTCATCTTTCAAATTAGGGAAGCTTTAGTTTGTAGTTAGAGACAATATTCCTGGGTTGGGTTGTTTTCTGTATTCTCACTTGCTTATAAGGTGTCAATTTTTCTCACTGTATTAAGAAAGAGACTATATGAGCATTTGAAAATTAAATTCCCCTAAGGTATAAGAGGGAAGACAGGATCCCCTTGAAACAAGCCCTCAACCGCCAGAGTTACTCCATAACAAAATGCTGCTAAAATGCAAGTGAACTACCAGCATAGCCTCTGTGCTACCTAGAGGACAGAAGCACAGAGCAGCTGTGCTACAAGCAGGCAGCAGGGCAGGAGCTCTGGGTCCACAGCATTCATCAGGATAGATTTGCAGCATCAGTAAGGGCTCCCTTCCCACATACCAGGCAGCAGATTCTCTCTTACATTAAAGGCTACTGAAAATATTTCTTCTGCAATGTTTCTTCATCCTACAAGCTTTACTGCAAGAAAGGATGGGTTTTATTATTGTTTCTAATACCACTATCAGCACTCAAAGGCCTTTCCATCCATTTAGGATGGAAAAGACCTTTAAGATTCAGTCCAGCCATAACCCTAACACTGTCAAGATCACCACTAAACCATGTCCCTAAGTGCCACAACTACACGACTTTCAAATACCTCCAGGGAGAGCAACTCAACCACTTCCCTGGGCAGCCTGTTCCAGTGCCTAACAACCCTTTAAGTGAAGAAATTTTTCCTAATGTATATAAATACATGGCTTTCATATTCTCCCAATGACCTAAAGAAGACCCAAAATTCTTACGATAAGTGTTAAAAAATTACAAAATAGAAGCAACAGTAAAGCAAAGATGCACAGTACTGAGACTGGGTGTCTGTTTAGTTCAGTCTGGGACACAGGTTTGACCACTTCAGATCATTCCAAAGGCCTGGTTTCAATTTCAGAAGGAAGCTGTAGTCACAGAAGACTGTACTTTCACACTTTAGTGCAAAGAAAGTTACTTCAGTTAGTCACCTCATCTCCCCCATCCATTATGCTTCCCAGTGGAACTGGCTAAATAAACAGGACTCATAAAAATAAATATAATATATACAGCTAAAGGAGTTCCTTCCTTGCTTCCACTGCCCATTCCTTCTATTTATCTCTGTCTTGCCAATATCTAGCAGTATCCACATTATCTTTAGTAAACTTGCACAGCCATTGTAAGTCATCAAGTCATGTGAACTTCCAAAATGGAAGGATGAAAGCACTACTGAGTTGGAAGCAAGGAAAAAACACTGCATTTGATTATACCTCAGTTAGCTATTGCAGAGAACATAAATGGAAATGTAAACCTAGTTTCCAAACTACAAAGGGCATTCTGAGCTATAACGGCTTATGTTTAAAAGATGATACAAGTGACAACAAACACATTAATGAATAAAGGAAATTATTAAAAAAAAAAAGGGGGGGGGGAAGAGAAACCATTAAAAATGGGGAGGTTTAAAAAAGGAATAAGACGGAAACCCCTCTGGAAAATAATTTCCTAACAAGAAAAAATAAAGCTAAGTCTCCAATGGCATGTATATCTGTTGGAACAGCAAGCCTTTAGAAACCCTGGACTCTTTTCTAGAAATATTAAGGCAGCTTGTTGACCTAAGACGTACTAACCAAGGCACAACAAACATAGATAAATACTTATGCATTGCAGTATAACCAATGTAGTGTATTTTAACATTCAATAGGGATTATAAATTGCTCTAAAAGCCTTCCTACGTTCTAGATTCAGCACATTTTAAATTTACTCTCACACAATTTTGTATGTATGTTTGTGTGTACAATGCCAAATATATGTACACAGGAGTCTCTGCATGTACTTTTTTGCAGTCTTCTCAGTAAGGAGGGTTTCCCCATGTTGTGTTAATATGGACTTTAACCTTCGAAATAGCTGTGAGTGAAATTTCCTTTGTAAATCAGTAACCAGTCTCAGGCCTTAACTTGTATAATATACTGCTTTTCAGTTGCTGTAAAATGGCAGTGTGAAATATTCAAGTTCTGGGCTGATGGAGGAGATACTCACCACTGCTTGGGGCAACCTACACAGGGCTCTCTTCCAGCTGAAGCTACAAGATTTTCGATCCACGGTTCTAAAACAGTAAAGCCCACTTCTCACATTGTGCCCAGTGTTTCCTCCACACAGTAATTGCTAGAGTGTAGTTTCAGGAAAAGAAGCTTCTACCCAATGGCCCAGTGTAACAGCTGGGAGCCTGATGGACCTGCAGCATTCAAATTTTTGGCACCTCTACATATAACAGAGGCAAGATCTCATCTAACTGCCACTCTATCATATACTGGATTCCTCTGTTCCTCTCAGCTACTCACTAGGTGCAATTTTCCATATGGAAAATGCCACTGCCATCATTCACGCCAGAAATTTTGCTCTGTACAGCAGCCAATGCTCAAACTTAGCTGTGATTTGGATCAAAGTATTAGGTTATAGCTCCAGAGGTAACAAAAAGAGGGCTAGATGAACTCACACACTGGTCATTCAATCATTTCCACTGCTTAATTGTCAGCTCACTCCACGGCTTTGTTTTGAATTGTTCAAAAAGTCACTCTCCAAGACAAAGCCAGTCATGGCTCCTGGGGCACTTGCACTCCAGGGATTGCTCCCTGAAATGTTTATAGATGAGACCACACCAAAGACAGATCTCTCTATCCCATTCTTGCCCCTGATGTAAGTGCATCAGGCTTTGTCCCTCCAAACCATCCTGCACGACTGTCAGGCATACAACATACCCTTGCTATTTTATATGACAAAAGCACAGTTGTATGGGTTGTGATGCAATTCTCAATTACTTCTGGCAGCTTGAACTGAAGAAAAAACATCTCCACCCCCATAGTTACATTTTAGGGTCACTTCAGCATCCCTTAGGGCCCCCAGAAAACCAAGGGCTGAATCTTACAAAGCATGGAACAGTCAGCCAGCTTAAAAGAGAGCTGGCCCTAGATTGTGTGGATGAGAGCCAGGGTGAGCCATTTGGCCATAGGACCAGGAATCATTCCCTGATCATCTTTCATTTAAGATAGTGTGACACAGAGGAATATCATACAGTGGGAGGTAATAAAAAAACCCCAAACCTGTAAGGACAAAAACTATGAACTGGAATAAAGAGATGTTAGCATGCCAGTCCCCTGGGCAGAAGTAGTCCATGGCTCCCCAAAGAATCCCTGAAGTAAACATGGGAAACATGAACTTTCTCTTACATGCAACCTCCTTGATGCTCAGTCAAGATAATGAAGACAAAATTGCCTCCTGGTGTTAGAAAATATGTATGCACAAACATATGAGTGGGTTCTTGTTTTGCCAGAACTAGGAGAGAAGCCAGCTCCAGTAGTAATTACTTACACTAAGTAGAATTGAACTGCTGTCTTCCTGACTGGACAAAACCAGCATTTATTTACTCTGGGCTCCAGCTTCTAGCAGAGCTCTGGTTGTAGTTACCATTCCATGCAGGTACATGGGTCAGACTGAATGCACCTACAGAGAACAACAGCTGGCGCACACAGCACACTCTTGAGCATCAAAGTCTGCAACTGTGGGCATTACATTTTAAAGAAACTTTTTTTTTCAAAAACCAAAGGAGTCCAAAAGCAACCAGTATCTATGGTAAAAAGAGGGGGAAAGGGCGGAACCCAACAAACAAAACCAACAACAAAAAACACAAAACAAAAAACAAATGGCGTGATTAGTTAAGGCAGCAAATGGGGAAGGAAAACATATGAAAGGTTACTACTGTAAGAGATGGTCATTAGTTTTTCTGTATGTTCATCTTATGTAGGACAAGAGGTAATCAGATTAGTTTGCAGTAAGGGAGATTGAGGTTAGATATTAAGAGAAACTTTCTCACTGTCCTCATAGATAAGCACTGGAGGAGGTTATCAGAGAAGCTCTAGAAAGGTCAGGCCATGGGCTTTAAGAACAACACTGATTTATCCAGTATGGTTCAGTTCATCTGGTTCTGCATCCCAGCAGGCTACAGGATGGCCTTTTTGAAATCCTACCTGATTACATACCTTTGTGATTCTTATCTCTCCTTCAGAGGAGGAGGAGAATATCTGTGAGTTACATTTCTTCTCCCTCAGGCTCCAGCAATCCCAGTAGAGACAGAAGAGGTGTCAGAAGAACACATCTTGCTCCTGTTCTAAGCTGACATCTCCTATGGTTGGAGCATTACAGAGACATCTCAACTCCTAGGTCATCTTTCTAGCCCAATAGTTTCTATCAGCCGTTCATTCCTGAAAAACAACTGTTTTGTAACAGTCCATCAACAGCAATCTAAAGATGAGCTCCTGGCAGTGAGTGGGAGTGGTGTTAACTACAATTTTGCAAGCTCTAGTAATATAACAAAACTAACACTCAGTGGAGACTAATTCAGCTTGTCAAAATAACCCATGACATAAAAAGCATTGCACTTTCTAATCTCCAGAGCAAGGGGATGTTTTCTTATTCACCATAGTTTCCTATACAGCAAGTACGGACTGTCTTCACTGGAATGTACTCATCAGAAGGCTATATGACGTCAATGAAAGAAAATTCAGCTAATAATTCATAGCTTACCTAAGGTATATTTACCTAACACAACACGATGAAAGTATTAACTGGTATTTTACATTCTCAGATCCAAATCTGTAGTGACTGCACAGAGCCTACCTCAGCATGTAACATTAAAAAATGGGAAGCAAGGCACTGTTTGAACCCAGTGTGTGTTCCCCTCTGAAGATCTGTGCTCAAACCCAGTTGTAGTTCATAAATGAAAATGATCCAAATGTCACATTTCAAGTCTCTAGAGGACTCAATGTTGGCATGAGAGGGTTTTCCAGGTCTAGAGGAGGCTGGCAAGGTACCCGCACCAACAAAGCTTGCAGATGGTTGTCACGGGGAAGAGAAAAGAGCGTGCGTGGGTTTGGAGCTTTTTGGCATGTTGGGTTTCTTGTTTGGTTGGTTATTTTGTTTTTTATGTAGTGAGGGCTTTGTAAGACAAGGAAGGGTCTCCCACATGAGATCATCAGGAGAATTAGATCTAGCATAGTCAGCTCCTACCTTACTGTCTCTTGTAGCCTTCAGTATGGGGGCAGGGAAAAGGTTACTGAGTTGGACATACTTCTACAGCTTTTTCTTTTAGTCCTGAAGAGATGAAGATCCTGTTAATGCTGCAAACCTATACTTACCATGCATGCCTGAAACTCATTCAGCCTACTTGCATCTGTGAAGCTACTTATCTACAATCTCCCCTGAATGAGAGTTCTAAATTGCAGTTTCTGTTGTGAAACAAAGCAGCTGAAAAAGTGAACACTGAATAGTGGGGGATTAGATTAAGAAACTGGAAATACTGGGCAATACAATGCAGGGCAGATCTTTACCAGTGGGTATAGAACTGCCACAGTAGAAAGAGACAGGCGGTTTTCCTCCTTTCCACCACTACACTACAGAAACATCAAAATTTCACTTATACATAAACAGTGACAGAAGAGAACACTAGTGATAGAGCTGTTCCAACCGTGTTCTGAGACTGCAGAAGAGAACAGGGTTACCTGCAAGACTAGGAAGTAGAGAGAAAGCATAAGATGAAGTACTAAGTCAAAAACAGAACTGATGTGATGGTATACTGGAGAGATGGAATAAAATTATGAAAAACATCAGAGTCTGGCCAAACTATTCTTAAATACATACCTCAAATACTATAAAAGTACCTTAAATACTATAAAAAGTACTGTGAAGTTGTAGGGATCAGATTCCTATTCTCTCATATTCAACATGTAAATCAGGAAAAAATTCAGGATAATCAGTCAGCTTTAAAGCAATGCAAGGTCAACAGGAGTCATGGGGACAGCAGAGCCACCCCATTTTGAACTACCAACACTGTTTGAAGCACTGTGTCTCAGGATATGCTTCATATGAGCATCAACTCTAGCTACTTGCTTGGCTTGTGAGCCGTTGAAGATACATATGATGTCAATGAAGGATGATGAGGGAAATGTCATCCAAAACACAATTTTTGGAAGTTCTTCATTTCTATGGATACTGAACACTCCATATGGCCTGTATTCTGGTAGACCAGAACCTCATATATTTTACTTCAGTTTTATAACCTTGAGATAACAACATTCATCAAGATCACTATCTTCATTTTATAGTTTTCCATCACCAACAATAAATAAATAAATAAATAAATCACTGAGGAAACCAGAGGACTGACCTGGATAAAACCCACTCTCCTGAATCCCAGGCTGGTCCCCTACCTGCTCTCACTTCCAATTTAACATTTAGACACATTTTAATGGGGAAAGAGACAGCTGTTTAACATACCCAAAATGACTCTCTGGGTCGCTAGACTGCCTGTGCTCTTAGACAGGACAGCTTCTGAGAAGGGAGGCCAAATGTCCATCAAGTCTGATGGCAAAGTGGTTAGCTTGTTGCTGGATATGTCCAGGTAGGTGAGGTTTTTCAGGTACCGGCCAGCATCAGCGGGAATGCTGGTTATTTTATTATTGTGTAAATCAAGAGTCCGTAGGTTAGGCATCTCTGCCAGTGATTCCCAAGGGAAGCCTGAGAGCAGATTACCATCCAGCCGTAACTCATGCAATTGTTTCAAGTTATAGAAGCTGCTGATATCAATGTTTGCTACACAGTTGTAAGTTACCCACAGGTATTTGAGATCTACTAGGTAGTAAAAGGCTTCAGTCGGAATCCTTCGTATGACAGTTTTCTCTATACGAAGTTTTACAGTATCCACAGGAACATTTACGGGGATCTCATACATGTCAGGATCATTACAGAGTACAGACCTAACACCAGGAAAAAAGAAAAAAAGAAAAAAAAATTTAAAAATGAGAGAGACATTGATATTTCTTTATCAGAAATTTGTACTTTAGATTTAAATGCAAATAGTGTTACTTCCTGCAGCTCTACTAGAAGAATAGAGTATGTCAGATCAAGAACAGTCCTCTGCATTTAAAAAATCAATAAGGCAAAGATGGAGTTTCTAAAGAGAAAAAGAATACAAAACACTTTCAGGTGAAGTTTAATTTGCTGTATTATAAAGCATATAAACACTGTCCTCTGTCCTCTATTCTATTGACAACTGAAAACCAGAAGCCATTGCATAAGGAATAAATCATGCATGTATCTCGAATGGGAACTGCATGCCATCTGTGTTACTAAAACTCAGAAAATCAGACTACTAATTTCTAATTTTTCTGCATGATGAAGATTCAAAGTATTTGTCTATATTTACCTTTCAGAACAAACTGAGAATTGAAAATGTTAGCATATTTCTCTAAGGGACAGCTTTCTAGCCTTCTTTCTGTTGCCTGCATAGAAATGACCTGCTTTCTAGAGGTGCTAAAAACTTTCTGCTCCCATTGATTTTACTGAAATGGGATTTCTCAGCATTTCCAAGAATCAGTACATTTCCATTTCTGTGGGATACATTGTTTGCACTCATCAGCTTTAAGATTTCCCTCCTCTCAAGAAGACTGTCTTAAATGTTGTCCCCATTTTTCCTTCCTTTTACTTTCTCCTCATACAGCTTTATACTGGGTGTATTATGACAAATAGCAAAAACTGACATAACAATATCCAGATGACCAAATTTCAAATTAACCTCTACATTACCAAAAATTATATGATTTTCCTGAAGATTAAAAAAAAAGAAGAAACTACTGTGTTTGTTTAAAGCAGAATTACCTTATGGTAGACAACTATTTTCTAAAAATAGAAAGGACATTACAATAGTAGGAAAATCATGGAGCAGAAAGAAATTGCTTTCTACAAAAACTGAAGATTTAAAGTAGCTATTTGCGAAACACAAAGCCATAATCACCATCTGTCCCTATTCAGGAATGCTTCTAGCTGTATAACACCAGTATAAAACATGCCTTATTTCAACTATGCTAGAACTAATTTGCAATGTATGAGAATGTTATTGTCAATTTCCTCAACCCTTTTTCTTATAAATTGCCTTGTATAACAAATAATAAAATATATACCTTGCTCCAGTGCCATCACTTCTGCCATGGTAAACACAAGTGCATTGTGAAGGACAAAACCCATGCAGTTCTTCAAAAAAGCTCATTAGGAGGTAGAAACAAACAAACAGATACATGACTTCCCCCCCAGCAGAACTGATATGGAAATAAAAATTAAAACTTCATTCCTAGGCACTCATGTGCAGTGTGCTACAAATGTGAATGCAGATATCCATTTAGTAACAGCAGATTACATCAGATTAACTGAGATCTGTGGTTGCTTAACCTTCAAATGTATCCTGAAATGGATCAGTTAAGCCAGTTCATTCTTCATTCTGTCAGAACAACACACTCTGTTTCAAATCATAGCCAGCATGTTTCAAGGCTATTTTAATATATAGCTTGTGGAGTTAGTATGCAATAAAGTCTCTTTGCTCCTTCTAAGAGGTAACGCATTAGTTAGTGTCCATAAAGTGTTCCAAGGTTCCTGAAAGAAATCTAGTACAGCATGAGGGTATTGCATTTTCTTTAATACTAAAAATTATAAGTTAATAGGAAGCCTAGATTCCAAAGTTCATGACATAATCCTGTAAAAACTGTCTTCTTTTACAAAAAAAAAAAACAAAACAACCCACCCACATGTATTTTAAATAAGTTACACACTGCAAAGCCAAACTTCATATTCATGCATACATAATAACAGAAGATATTTATTCTAAAAATCTGAGTATCATCAAGAGTGCATATACTAGCATTCATAAATAGATACATACACAGTCATCTTTTCCATCCTGAATAAATCACTTCACCAAAAGGTATTTTTTGAAAATTACACAACAGACCTATGTAACCAGGAGATTGACTTAGAAATTATGAGAAATGACTATAAATATTTACTTGGTTTTATATGCATCCCACATGTCAAGACTGAGGGTACATTTTTTCTCATTTTCAGGATTTGCTATGCAGTCACAAGCACTAGAAACATACTATTACTAAAACAAAAGCTGTCTTTCCTAGAAATTCATTTGGTAGTGTGAGCAAAAACTTCAAAAATACATTAAAATATCCCAAAACTCCTTAAAAATCCTAAAAGCTGATAACAGGTTCTATTGGGTTTGCATAGATATTTTGATAACATATTCATAGAAGCAGAACTCTGCAAAGCATACCAACATGGATACCTGGTATAGAAATATATTCACACAGGGAGAATGCATAATATTTCAAGTCTGGAAAACTTTCAAAGGAAGATAAGGAAAAGTAATTCATGAAAGGAATTATAGGTGCAAAAATCATGTTACTGAATTTAAGCACTCGCAGCTTCAGGCTCTCCCTGCCCCTGTGTCACCTTGTCCAAACTGTAAGAGTCAGAGTGAGCACTTCACTACCCCTTTTTGCTTGGGACAGACATATTGGGCCAATAAACCTCATTCTCAAAACCTAAAGTCTTAACGGGTTTTGTCTTTTTGCCTTCTTAACTGATCTAAACAGATTATTGAGATTAACAGAAACAGCTGTCTGAGGCAGATTATTATTCCAAAAGATTAATCTTCTGAAAGACTCATTAGCTTTAACCAAGATTTCACTCCTTTCCATTTAGTTTATGCATGCAAATGACATGAGTTCTATCATGTCAGTGCACTTTGTGATACACTCATGGGCAAGGCGTTGTTTATAGTTATCTCTTGTCTTGTCTGACATCGCACCATTGCCAGGATTGCCCTCCGAAACCTGCCAAGACAAGAAAGAGGAAGCAGAAAGATCATTAGCTGGAGAATCAAATACCAAGAAACACTGGGTAAGCTGACCTTAAGTATTACAACAGTTTTTAACTTCAGTAAATGTTACTTAATAAAAAATGGTGTATTTGGAATCTGAGAGGACTTGAGTCTTTTTCACTTCCATGTACATGAATAACTCAGTAAAGTTCCTTCTACAACAGGGGTCATGGCAGCTTTTGCTTATCCCAGGACAGTGTATAGCCATGACAAAGATGAATTTACTGAATGGGGAAAAAAAATGAGATGGATTTTTTCAGCAATATCAGGTAAATTCGCCTAGACAGAGATGACAGGGTCTGTTTCTAGGAAGTAGAGAAAGGAAGGATGCCTCTTTGCAAAAGCTAGTTTTCAGTCAGAGACACTGGCTTGGTTAGAGCATTTGATATGCTTGCTCAAAGCAGAAGAATAGGCTTAGCTTATTTACTTTAACAGTAAGTGTCGATCCATCCTAATCAGTCAGAATATGACACATCCCAAATCAAGCAAAGAAATCTACAGAAGTTCCGTGTCACTAAGCCGCCACACATTTTGGCCATAATTATAAAAACCAGTCTATTGCTGATGCATCCCAAAATCTCTAAGTCCTTTTAAGAAGCCACAAAGGGACTTTCAAAACACTGTCTTACAAAAGCTGTGTTGATGTGTTCGCAAAAATCTTTATTAATTTAGTATACTCTGATGATGATCAAAACAATTTCTTTTAGGATTTCCTGTCCAGAAGGTCATTTTTGGTAAATCAACAGTAGCTTACCCTTTGACCTCTTTGCTAATCAGCTTGTCATATTTTTCAGATGATCCTCCTATAGTTAGATGATATGCTAAAATTGTCAAGTAGAGTGGTACTAAATTAGGAACACTTACTTTTTGTTTGCAACGACATAAATGAAGGGATTATAGAATGTGGAAGATTTTGCAAATAGAGGAGCTATGATGGCCATTGCAGGAGAAATTTTCTTTGGGTCTCCAAAGGAAGACCATAAACACACAATAGAATATGGAGACCATGCCACCAAGAACATTACAATCATCACAACAGACATCTGTAAAAGAAGAGGAACAGACACATAACCAGCATTACCTGAAGATAAAGACCTCATAACCTAACCTCAAAAGCACATGCACCTATGTGAAAATAGAGCTATGCAGAACCAAATAGCAACAGGTAAACAAGCACACCTGACAAATTTTGACAGGTTACAATGAAATCTCACTTTGGAGATTAAATATCACATCACACTTTCATGTATTTTGGCATGCTGTGACTTCATTATGTACAATCTTCCTTCACAGTCAGCATTACTGATTATGCTAAATCTGTACAGCAAAAGTTTCAATGGCCAGAGAAGACTTCACACATGAGTTATGACCACCATAACAGGTCACTTTAGGACGTTATTACAAATAATAAATATGAACAGAGAGTAAATTCTAAACCAAAACCTGTTCCATTAGGATGTTAATAAAACTATTTAATAAGGTTTAACTGTGGTACAGTTAAATTAAAGAAAGTAAATGTTCTTCTACACAAAGGCTCAGTCTAACACTTGTGGAACTCAGAAGTGTCTGGTTGATTTAATGAAGCACGTTAGCCATGTTCAAGCATCATACTGAGCAGCTATCTGAGCAGTTATATCTTCTCTGCCTGCCTGTCAGAGAGAACAGTCTGGGCATACTGGGGCTTATACCCCAGAAGACTCCACACCACAGCTAGAAATAAACAAAAAAAGATGAGGGTAATGGAAGGCACCAAATGGGACAGACCTCTCTGGTTTTTCTCAGGGACATGAATCAGTAATTGAAACTGGAATGAAAATGTCAAATTAATCAAGAGGACAAAACAAATCACTAAATAAACAAAAAAGCCTGAAGGGCTCTTTGTATGTACAGGATTCCCTAGCGTTGTTTACCTATAGCCTTAGTCAGTCTTTCTGTGATGAACAAAATGAGAAACAAGAAGTAAATAGCTACTTTGTATGAGCTTTTCTAGAGCACAACCAATAAACAAACAGTGACTCTCTCCACAGAAGATTCCTATTTAAATAAAAATGTAACACCTATCAATAATGTAAAGAACCCTTTCATTTAGGAGTTTGGTGTAGAAAGCTTAGAAGATGCTAATTGCTGACAAAGCTAGAAGTCCGATTCCAAAAAAGAAACTCCAAAGCTTCAATCTTTTTTTTCCAAAGTATAACTCAGTGTCTTCAACTGCAAAACAGTAAAAATATTTTTTCTTCACAAATATGAGTTTACATTTATAGCTGAATCCTCACCTTTAAGCATTCTGAAATTTCTTCAGAAAAGCAAAATGTTCAGATTATTATTTTTAGGTAAAAATACCATTTCTCAGAATTTAATAATGATAAAGTTTTCCAAGGAATGTTAAGTTTGCATTGATAAGTAATTCAAAAGCATAGGTACATACTCGTCTGTCCAATTCTCTCTCACTTCTTTTATCATGTCCAGCCATAAATCATATCTTTACACAAAATCAAAGGAGCTAGTGAACTTCAAGCTTTCTCAAGGACTTTTATACATTAAAAGAATGTTAACCTTCCAGGAAGGATATATCATTTTATGCCATAACTCACATTCGCTACTGTTTACATAAGAAAGAGATAAGCTTTACAGACTGAAAAGAACAAGGGATTGGAATCACACATTTCAGGAGCTTGGAAATGTGCTTTCATTTCTAGGCCATGAGTTCAAATCAGAGTTGACCAGTCCATTTCAGACCAGATACCCCTGTGTACCTAGCAGAAAGCCTAAGGACTCTACAGACACAAAGAGTAAAAGTCCTCCTAGGATGGATACCTCTGAGGTACATTTCTATGTAATGCCAGAAGGGTAGAGGCAAGGAAAATTCAGATTGTTCCCAGCCTTCAAAGTAGCTATTCATTTGGAAAGAGTATTAGGCCAAAAGTAAAGAATATAGTGTTATAAGTCAAGCCAAGAGTTTTCACCTAGGCTGAATTTTACTTAGTATTTAGTACAAAAGGAAAAGGGGGAATGTAAGAAACAGAAATACTTAAAAGGCTGCAATGCTCCTTTGGCCTCAAGATTTAACCCTAAAGAACACGCTTAAAAAAAACATGCCCTAATTTACTATACCTTTGTCACATCTACTTGGTCAGACCAATCTATATTGATGCTCTCCAGGCAGTTACTGCTGGCATATTGTTTCATGGTCCGGGAAACATTGTAATAACAGTAAAACATGACTGTTAAGGGTACAACAAAATTAACAGCAATTACACTCATTGTGTAGGAAACAAAGGACCTGATAAAACAGAAAAACAAAACACAGTAATTTACAAATAGCCATTCAGTAAAAGTTACTAAAGAATTTGATATTTTGATTTGATTATGAAATTTTAAAACAAGCTTTTAAAGAATTAGGAAAATTTTCTTTAGCTTTAATTTTCTTATTAGCACCTACAAATCTTGCAGTTTTCAAGCACAGCTCAATTCCTATATTTTTCCATTGTTTTAAAATGATTTTTATGAATTACACTTCATACTTCAGAAAGAAGTTATGCTCAAAGAGTGGTGAATTAAATAAGCTTAGCCTTCAATGAGACAGCAAATTTAAAAGAAAGGGTGAAGGGGAATCTTACGCATCATTTTTCCTCCAATTTACTGTGCATGTTGCTCCAGTTGGATCCGGAGCATAGCTAGCCCAGCCTACAGTAGGCATGGAAGCCCAGAAGACTGCATTTATCCAAGCAGCAAGGATTAGAGTGGCATAGCTACGGGTAGTCATTCTTCTTCCTGTGGTCAAACACATACAGTCACAAACCATTGTCATCTTTTGCTCCTTTTCCACTATTGAACTGCAATGACAATTGGTTTCCAGCAAGCACATACCAGATGAATAATGATCCTCTCAAAGGCCTACACTCCCA